>NC_053489.1:39007885-39200385 GCF_905171775.1 Rana temporaria | reverse complement strand
TCTAATTGTTAATTGTTAAACTAGAGTTTTCCAATATAGACTTCAGATGTCCCAAGGCAAATCTAAGTTTTTTTTAAGAAGTTCAGATTCCTAAGGCTTCTGGGAGAAAAGGGACCAAAGGATGCTCCAAGGTGTTTATGCTTTATATATGCTTTTTCTGCTATATGCTTAAAGGGTCACTAAAGGATTTTTTTTTTTAGCTAAATAGCTTCCTTTACCTTACTGCAGTCCTGGTTTAATCGTTCGTTTTTGATTTGATGTTGCTGTAATTCCTCTCTGTTCTGGAAACTTTTTGGTTGTCTGTTTCCTGATAACCACAGTACTGGGAGATTTCTCACTGTGGTCACTAATCAAGGAGGTGTGATTACTGTGTGTCTAAAACCCCTTAGCACCAATGAGTTTCGTTTTGCAATCTATCACTGCCCTCTATTGGCTCTCTGGCTCTGTACATCAGAGAACCAGGAAACGACAGCAAAAATATTTTTTTATATACTTTTAATCATTTTTAAAAGGAATCGGTTAACTATTATGTCTCTATACCCTGTAAACAGTCATTTCAGCTAAAACATTTTTTTCCTTTAGTGACCCTTTAACCTCCCTAGCGGTATGATTCTTTCCGATTTTAGGTGCTGAAAGCGGTACCATTATTTGCAAGGAAATTTGGTGTTTTATACTGTAGGTCTGTAATTCTTAGGAATAACTCACTTAAATCTGTCCAAACAAGAGTCTAGTAGGCAACCCGGGTATGCTTTTTTAAAAAAAACAAAATGATAAATTATAATATGATAAATAATTATAAATAATTATAACAAATAATAATATAATTATAATACAAATTATTCAATAATGTAATCAACTCAAAATCACTGAAATTTGCTCAGTTGTAGAATTGTCGCTGTCATTACTTTTATTTTTTATGACGAATTTCCCCACAAATCGCTATCGCACAATTCTGTGAGTGATTATAATTTATTATCGCTGTTTTCTAGCTGCTCTAAAACCATTTTTGACATAAAGGGACACTTTTGGTTGCTATGGACAATCTACAGTTTGCAGGCAGAAAGAACAGTTTTTATTATATAAAAGAACATGTAGGGCACTGGGCAGACCACTAGGGACAAGGGGGGTGTGTATTTTTTACATACAGTACTGTAATCTATAAGATTACAGTATACTGTATGTAGGGTGTTTGTTTACCTTTTTGAATTTGGCGCCGTTCTCCGCCCCCATGCGTCGTAACGTCGCAGGGAACGGAGATCGGCGGCACACAGAGGCACTGTGTGAATCGAGCGAGGACCCGCTCGCTCACACAGTGCGGTGGCATAGCTGGATCTAGGGACAAGGTAAGTAAACCAAGCCTGTGGATTCTGCAAGGTGAGCCCGAGTCTGACTCGGGGTTACCGATCGCAGCACAAAAATGTAACCCCCGAGTCAGACTCGGGAATACAGCTAGGAGGGTTAAGTGAACTGCCAGTGCCACCAGGTCCTACTCTTCTATCTTAGTATACCTAGAAGAATTTTTTTGTTGACCCCATCATCTCTCCAGGTTGGGCTGCCAGGGAATATTTCACCAAACCATTCTACATCATTTGTTACTCTGTAATTCATACTTTTTGTAGCCTGCTTTTGATTCCCATTAAAGTGGTATTACACCCGAAACCAAAAATTATTATTATATTGCAACTTACCAATTCTTATATGTGACAATTGCATTCATTTTTTTTAAAGCTATTCTTTTTTTTTTTCACCTGGTGATCTGGCTAGTTTTAGAGGCAGACAAAAAACTCTTCTGTTTTGCGTTTCTGATTGGAGCTTGGAGGCAGAAAAAACATAAAACTCTCCTAAACTCATCTAAACGTTGTACACAAAATGTTCTATATGCTCTTTTGTTTATCATCCTTTAACCCCCCTGACGGTATTCCCGAGTCTGACTCGGGGTGGAATTTCAGGACCAAAAGCAGTAACCCCGAGCCAGACTCGGGATCGCCTCGCAGAGTCCACAGGCACAAGTTACTTACCTTGTCCCTGGATCCTGCGATGCCGCCCCGATGTGTGATCGAGCGTTGTCCTCCTCGCTCGATTCACAGTGCCGAGCGCCGTCGAGCTCCGTTCCCTGCGACATTATGATGCACGGGGGCGGAGATCGGCGCCAAATTTGAAAAAGTAAATAAACACAATACAGTATACTGTAATCTTATAAATCTTATAGATTACAGTATACTGTATGTAAAAAATACACACTACTTTTTAGGGTCTGCCCAGTGTCCTACATGCACTTTTATATAATAAAAACTGTTCTTTCTGCCTGAAAACTGGAGATTGTCCAAAGCAACCAAAAAGTGTCCCTTTATGTCAAAAGTGGTTTTAGACCAGCTAAAAAACAGTGATAATAAATTAGAATCACTTGCAGAATTGAGCGATAGTGATTTGTGGGGAAATTCGTCATCAAAAGATTAAAAGTAAAAGTAATAATTTTTATTATTATTATATTATTTGTTATAAATATTTATATTTATTTATTGTATTATAATGTATGATTTTGTGTTTTAATTTTTATTATACCGGGGATGTCTACTAGACTCTGGTTTGGACAGATTTAAGTGAGTTATTTCTAAGAATTACAGGCCTACAATATAAAACGCCAAATTTCCATGCAAAATAATGGTACCGCTTTCAGCACCTAAAATCTGAAATAATCATACCGCCAGGGAGGTGAACAGACTAAGCTGTCCAGAAAAAAGGGAGTTAAAGGGTTGAGACAAACCATTTACCACTGCTTAATAATGATAATCTTTTATTTTATTTTTTTCTATGTAAAAGAAATGAGGATAAAGGAGTGCCCGGTGTTCAAAGAGGTAATTAATTTGTATTATATTTGAAATTGCAGCAATAAAAACAGGCCAACGTGTTTCGGGGGACTAGAGATCCATTCTTCTCAACCACTGTCCAAAGGTGTCTCTGTTGCTCCTCTACAAAGTTTCAACACCCTAAGGCCTCGTACACACGACCAGTTTCCTCGGGAGAATCGATCAAGAAACGTGGGAGAGTTTTTTTGCCGAGGAAACTGGTCGTGTGTACATTTTTCATCGAGGAAACTGTCGAGGAACTCGTCGTGCCAAAAAGAGAGCACATTCTCTTTTTCCTCTACGGGAATGGAGAAAATTGGCTCGTCGAGTTTCTCGTGTGTATGAGGCCTCAGTCAAGAAGGTGTGTTATTGACCAGATCATCAAGTAAACTAAAGGGGAAAAAATACATAAAACAACCATTTTTCTCGGCAGGAAAAAAAACAAAGTTTTTCCCAATGTGTTTCATCTCCAGCCTGACTTGCATACACACGTTCATGCAAAAAAACGTCCGACCAGTGCGGCCAAGTGCGGTGACGTACAACACGTACTACGGGACTATAAAGGGGAAGTTCCTTTCAAATGGCGCCACCCTTTGGGCTGCTTTTGGGCTGCATACTTGATTCTCAGCATGCACGTTTTTCTCCCCCTCGGAAAAGCATACACATGACCATTTTTCGCGACGAGAAAAAGACTGACGGGAAACACGACGAGAAAAAATAGAGCTGGTTTCAATTTTTTTGCGGGCAGTTTTTTTGTCGAGAAAACTGCTAGGGAGCATACACCCGACCGGTTTTCACGACCAATATAAAAAAATGGCAGTTTTCTTATCGTGAAAAACCTGTCGTGTGTACAAGGCATTAGAGTTTTCTGCAGTAATTTGCCATAAAATGTAAACTGATCTACATCTAAGGCCTTGTACACACGACCGAGGAACTCCTCGTAAATGAAACATTGTTTTCTTTGACGAGTTCCTTGTTAGGCTTGTCGAATAACTTGACAAGCTTTCTTTGCGTAAACAATGTCAAGACCAAATCTCGTCGTTCTCAAGCACGGTGACATATAACACATACGACGGCAGGGGAAGTTCGATTCTACTGGCACAACTCTTGGGGCTGCTTTTGCTAATCTCATGTTACTGCCTGTTAAGTAAAAGTTTGGTAGGAGACGATTTGCACTTTTCAGTCTGTTACAGCGTGACAAATGTGCTATCTCCATTACAAACGCCACTTTTACCGAAGGTGCGCTCCCGTCTCATACTTTATTCTGAGCATGCGCGGGTTTCTAAGCATACACACGAACGTGTTTCTCGTCGAAAAGCAGCCCGACAAAGGAACGCGACGAGGAAATTGAGACTCCCGTCGAGGAAAAAGAGAACTTGTTCTCTTTTTTTCTCATCGAGTTCCTCGACAGTTTTCTCAATGAAAAGCATGCACACGACCGTTTTCCTCTGCAAAAAAGCTCTGCCACCAAGTTTCTTGGTGGATTCTGTTGAGGAAAACGGTCGTGTGTATGAGGCCTAAGTCATAATAGGCAAACATAATCAAGGACATTACTGCACACATAATCTGGTGCAGCTGTGCATATTAACCAATCAGCTTCCATCTTCATCTTGCTCAATTAAGCTTTGACAATAAAACCTAAAAGGTGATTGGTTACTATGCAGAGCTGCTCCAAATTCTGTGTACACCAGTTTTAGTAAATCAACCCCAGCGTGTTTAAAGCGGGAGTTCACCCATTTGTAAAAAAAAAATTTTTCTCCCCTTAGCTTCCTGCTCGTTCGGTCTAGGGGAATCGGCTATTTGTATTAAAATATGAGCAGTACTTACCCGTTTTCGAGCTGCATCTTCTTCCGTCGCTTCCGGGTATGGGTCTTCGGGAGCGGGCGTTCCTTCTTGATTGACAGCCTTCCGAGAGGCTTCCGACCGTCGCATCCATCGCGTCACTCGTAGCCGAAAGAAGCCGAACGTCGGTGCGGCTCTATACTGCGCCTGCGCACCGACGTTCGGCTTCTTTCGGAAAATCGTGACGCGATGGATGCGACCGTCGGAAGCCTCTCGGAAGCCTGTCAATCAAGAAGGAACGCCCATTCCCGAAGCCCATACCCGGAAGCGACGGAGAAGATGCATCTCGTAAACGGGTAAGTACTGCACATATTTTAAAATAAATAGCCGATTCCCCTAGAGAAAACGAGCAGGAATCTAAGGGGGAAAAGTGCCCTCTAAGGGTGAACCCCCGCTTTAAGTTGATAACACACAAACATTTCTAATTTCTTGTGTATTTATTGAACACATACATTAAATATTCACAGTGGTGGAGGAAAAAGTAAGTAAACCCGTAGACTAATTACTTTAACAAAGGCTAATTGGAGTCAGCAGCTTGCATACCTGGTGTCCAGTTAATAAAATGAGTTTGGAGGTGTGGTTTAGAGCTACTTTAATTGAAAAAAGTAAAAGACACTCAAACATTTTAAGATTGCTGTTCATAAGAAGCATCAGCTGTTGTGAACCATGCCTGGCAAAAAGGAGCTCTCTGAAAACATACAATCAAGAGTAGTTCATCTGCATATGGCTGGAAAGGGATACAAAGCAATCTCAAAGTGTTTGGACATACATCAGTCGATAGTTAGACAAGTTGGCCCAGATTCAGAAAGAAGTTACGACGGCGTATCTCCAGATACGCCGTCGTAACTCCGATTGCGGGCCGTCGCAACTCGGCGCCTGATTCATAGAATCAGATACGCCTCACAGTTGCCTAGATATGAGCGGCGTAAGTCTCCTACGCTGTCGTATCTTAGGGTGCATATTTACGCTGGCCGCTAGGTGGCGCTTCCGTTGATTTCCGCGTCTAATATGCAAATTAGCGAGATACGCCGATTCAGAAACGTACGTCTGTCTAGCGTATTGATTTACGTTGTTTACATAAGGCTTTTTCCGGCGTAAAGTTACCCCTGCTATATGAGGCGTAGCCAATGTTAAGTATGGACGTCGGGCCAGCGTCGAATTTTGCGTCGTTTACGTCGCTTGCGTAAGTCATACGCGAATAGGGCTGTGCGTAAGTTACGTTCACGTCTAAAGCAATGACTATTTGCGGCGTAATTTGGAGCATGCACACTGGGATACTTTCACGGACGGCGCATGCGCCGTTCGTTAGTAACGTAAATTACGTGGGGTCACGACTATTTAGCATACCAGCCTATTTTGAATTAGGCGGGCTTACGCCGTGTCAGATACACTACGCCGCCGTAAATTAAAGCGCAAGATGTTTCTGAATACGGGACCTGCCGCTCTAAGTTACGGCGGCGTAGTGTATCTGAGATACGCTACGCCCGCCTAAAGATAGGCAGATCTCTCTGAATCCGGGCTAGAGTTTATAAATGGAGACAATTTAGTACTGTGGGTACTCTTCATAGAAGTGGGCACCCAGACAAAATGACTCCCAAGGCACAATGCAGAATACTCAGTGAGGTAAACAAGAACCTGAGTAACAGCTAGAAGGCTTGAAGATATCACTGGAAGTGGCAACATATCCCTGTTCATAAGTCCACCATAATACGTCTTTGGACAGCCAGGGTGTCAATGGCAGAACATTAAGGAGGAAGCCACTTAGTTTGCCCGTAGTTTGGCAAAGAGCACCTTGGCAAACTACAGTGCTACTTAGAAAATGTTTTTATAGACTGATGAAACAAAAGGTGAATTGTTCAGGAAGAATACTCAGCACTGTGCACGGCACAAAAGGTCACAGCCTACCAACATTCAAACATTATCCTAACAGTGAGGTATGGTGGAACGAACATCATGATTTGGGCTTGCTTCCCTGCCTCAGGACCTCCACCACTTGCCATCATTGAAGGGAAAAGTTCCAAGCTCACCAAAATGTCCTACAAGCTGGGCCGGACTTACCATTGGGCTTGACTGGGCTCAAGCCCATGGGCCCTGCCCAATAGGGAGCCCTGCCCGTTTACATTAAATTTTTTTAAAATAATATGCCAGTCATTTAATTTTTCATTTAAAGTGTGTTGATTGGTCTAGCATTTTTACCTGTTTTAGGGACATTGATCACTTTTGTCCTCCGTCCAAGTAGACAAACTGTCTTTCTTTTATTATATTTACTATAATAAGGCTTACCCGTAGGTACTGGAAATATCTCCTAAACCTGCAAAATTTAGGAGATATTTACCATATACACTTGCGCCAATGTCATTGGCGCATGCGCACTGAAGAAAGGGCCTGTGCCGTGACTGGCGGGTCCCATGTGCATGTGTGGGAGTGACATCACGCGACTCTGGCCAGTCACAGAGACGGAGTCTACGGCCCCCCGCAAGGAAGAGGGGTGAAGATGAATACGGCCACTAGCGGGGACAGCGGGGGACATTGCGGGCTTCGTTTACAGGTAAGTGCAAAATAATGGGCTAGTACGCGATGCAGAAAGGGAAAAAAGAGGAAGTAAAGGCCATCAGGGTTTACTTCCTCTTTAACTGTCTTACGTAGTAAAATAGCTCCAAAAACACACCCACTGAGCACAGCTGGCATCATATCCAACCATATGCACATGAATGAATACCATATTTATCGGCGTATACCGCACACTTTTTTGCACTGAAAATCAGGGGTGCGCGATATACGCCGTTACCTGCTTCCCGCGCTTTGTTCGAA
The DNA here is from genome assembly GCF_905171775.1 of Rana temporaria. Taxonomy (NCBI): domain Eukaryota; kingdom Metazoa; phylum Chordata; class Amphibia; order Anura; family Ranidae; genus Rana; species Rana temporaria. Next base: position 39,192,886 of record NC_053489.1, on the reverse strand, counting down.
CCACTGCGCTGACATATACCGAGCGCAGTACACTCGGGTATAGTTGGGCAGTTTTGGCTCCTCTCGCGGTCACGTCCTGTGCGTCCTGTACGTCCTTTACGCGAGAGGAGCCGAGCCCGCCCGACTATACCCGAGTGTACTCCGCTCGGTATATATCGGCGCAGTGGTTCGAACACAGCGCGGGAAGCGGGGATCGAGCGGGGATGGCCGCAGAAGGACGCCGGACCGGACGAGGCCGCCTATCGACGCCCTGGACGACGGGCAGGACGCGATGGACGACGGGCAAGACACCGACAAGGGGCATCCAAACTGTAAGTATTTTTTTTTTTTGCAGGAATCTTGCTTCAAGTTTGGGGGTGCGCGCTATACGCCGGGGCGCGTTATAGCCCGTTAAATACGGTAATTACAGACAGTACAGCTTCAATTTATTCACTAAGTTAAGTGAAAATCCACTTTGCAAAGTCAAAATCACAAACATTTTGCCTAATGAATGAAGTAAAGTTTTTTTTTTAACTTGCATGTGATTGGGTATACTTCCCAAAGTGAATTTAGTTTCACTGTATTCAATAAGCTAATTGCAAAATTCTTTGCAAAGCAAACATGCTCTACTGCTTTGGTAAATCATCCGCAATTCCTATTATTACTGTCTGCCATTTTTCACCTATTTCTGCCTCAAGGTCACTTATACACATTACAATCTGGCTGTACAACCTTTTTAAAATCTACTTTGGATTTTCCAAAACTGTAATATGAAGACCCATCTAAAGTATCTAATCAGTTTGTATCCAATCAGACATGTCCCTGCACTACATAGTTGTTAGTAGATCTAAAGAGGATAACACAATCAGAATGCAATGCATAGGCGTGCGCACAGGCACACCCTAATCACCCTGTGCAGCACAAACTCCCCCCCCCCTTACTGTCCTAGGCAAGGATGATTTTTTTATTTTATTTTGGATTTTCGTCACCTTATCCCATTGCAGAGGTTTCCCTTTACTTCCCATCCCATAGCCAAACAGTAAATCCTGTAAATTAAGGTCACCGGAACTAGCATCCCTATTGGAAGATATTCCCCTAATTACTTTTCAAGGGACAACCCCACATTTTTGATTTTCTTTTATTTTCACTTTTAATGAGAAAGGCAAACAGGCCACATTGAGAGGGGGGATCTCCTTAAAGGGGATGTAAAGGTATAATTTTTTCCTAAATAGCTTCCTTTACCTTAGTGCAGTCCTCCTTCACTTACCTCATCCTTCTAATTTGGTTTTAAATGTCCTTATTTCTTCTGAGAAATCCTCACTTCCTGTTCTTCTGTCTGTAACTCCACACAGTAATGTAAGGCTTTCTCTCTGGTGTGGAGTGTCGTGCTCGTCCCCTCCCTTGGACTACAGGAGAGTCAGGACGCCAACTATCACACAGCGCTTTTCTCTATCTGCAACGCAGAGAGCGTCCTGACTCTCCTGTTGTCCAAGGGAGGTGGCGAGCATGACACTCCATACCAGGGAGAAAGCCTCGCATTACTGTGTGGAGTTACAGACAGAAGAACAAGTGAGGATTTCTCAGAAGAAATAAGGACATTTAAAAGCAAAATGGAAGGATGAGGTAAGTGAAGGAGGACTGCACTAAGGTAAAGGAAGTTATTTAGGGAAAAAAAATTGTACCTTTACAACCCCTTTAACCTCCCTAGCGGTATGATTATTTCAGATTTTAGGTGCTGAAAGCGGTACAATTATTTGCAAGGAAATTTGGCGTTTTATACTGCAGGCCTGTAATTTTTAGGAATAACTCACTTAAATCTGACCAAACAAGAGTCTAGTAGGTATCCCGGGTATGAATTTTTTTTAAAAACAAAATTATAAATTATAATATAATAAATAATTATAAATAATTATAACAAATAATAATATAATTATAATAAAAATTATTCAATAATGTAATCAACTCAAAATCACTGAAATTTGCTCAGTTGCAGAATTGTCGCTGTCATTACTTTTATTTTTTTATGACGAATTTCCCCACAAATCGCTATCGCACAATTCTGCAAGTGATTATAATTTATTATCGCTGTTTTCTAGCTGCTCTAAAACCATTTTTTACATAAAAATACACTTTTGGTTGCTATGGACAATCTCCAGTTTGCAGGCAGAAAGAACCGTTTTTATTATATAAAAGTACATGTAGGGCACTGGGCAGACCGCTAGGGACAAGGGGGGGGGGGGTGTATTTTTTACATACAGTACTGTAATCTATAAGATTACAGTATACTGTATGTATAGTGTTTGTTTACGTTTTTGAATTTGGCGCCGTTCTCCGCTCCCGTGCGTCGTAACGTCGCAGGGAACGGAGATCGGCGGCACAGGAGGACGCTGTGTGAATCGAGCGAGGTCCCGCTCGCTCACACAGCGCGGTGGCATCGCTGGATCCAGGGACAAGGTAAGTAAACACTGTCTGTGGATCCAGCGAGGCGAGCCCGAGTCTGACTCGGGGTTACCGATCGCAGCAAAAAAATCTAACCCCGAGTCAGACTCGGGAATACCGCCAGGGGGGGTTAACCTCCCTAGCGGTATGATTATTTCAGATTTTAGGCGCTGAAAGCGGTACCATTATTTGCAAGGAAATTTGGCGTTTTTTACTGTAGGGCTGTAATTTTTAGGAATAACTCACAAATCTGACCAAACAAGAGGCTAGTAGGCATCCCGGGTATGACATTTTTTTAAAAACAAAATTATAAATTATAATATAATAAATAATTATAAATAATTATAAATAATTATAACAAATAATAATATAATTATAATAAAAATGATTCAATAATGTAATCAACTCAAAATCACTGAAATTTGCTCATGTAGGGCACTGGGCAGACCACTAGGGACAAGGGGTGTGTGTATTTTTTTACATACAGTACTGTAATCTATAAGATTACAGTATACTCTATGTAATGTGTTTGTTTACCTTTTTGAATTTGGCGCCGTTCTCCGCCCTTGTGCGTCGTAACGTCGCAGGGAACGGAGATCTGCGGCACACAGAGCGAGGTCCCGCTCACTCACACAGCGCGGTGGCATCGCTGGATCCAGGGACAATGTGAGTAAACACTGCCTGTGGATTCAGCGAGGCGAGCCCGAGTCTGACTCAGGGTTACCGATCGCAGCAAAAAAATGTAACCCAGAGTCAGACTTGGGAATACCACCAGGAGGGTTAATGGGAGTACAGACAGCAATTAAAAACTGACAGGGGTTATAATCCCTCTCCACTCTACCCACAGCTAAGCTCCAGAGCTTAGCAAAGGAGCAAAAACTTGTTTTCTAAGGCAACTGTACCAGGCACACTAGCACTATGTTCAACCCTGGTTCCATGAAACCAATCAATTATCCAGCCAATGGACATCCTAAAAATAACATTTGAGTTTTCGGGGGGATATAGGCTTGGGGCGCAGTATCTGGAGGAGGAAATCTGTAAAACCCTGTAAAACTCATGCTAAAAGTGAACTATAGAAAATCATAGCCCTTGGATCAATGTGCTTGACTTCCACTTTACAGTAACACTGCCATTTTGATGGATGCTCATAATTAGGCAAAAGGCGACCGGTATCCATCAAAGACCTTCTAGGACAATCACCATACCAAGCATATTAATACATGTTTCCAGAAAGACACTGAGTGCAATTCATTTAGATCGAAAAGATCACGAAACTGTCTTCTTAAAATATATACAACCTATTCATAGAATCATTTACAATGTCAGGTTTAGTATTCATTAATAATTCTGACATGCTAAAGGTTTATCTTTTAACAAAAGCTTTTTTAATTATAGAAACAGTAGTGACAACTAGGGTAAGTTTTTCTCATTTGGTCGGAGCCAAATGTCATGTCTGGTAGCAGCATTTCTACTGCTACTATTTATGACAGCTTCCTGTCAATGATTGTTAAGGAAGCAGTGTGTGATAGCACCTGCTGAATCCTTAGCAACCAGTAATGTCACCCAGCCTCATTAACTTTTTTGACCAGAAACCCCCGACCATGTAAACCAATGGGAAGGCATAGCACTGATATCAATGATCAAATATAGCCACATGGCCGTATTTGATCAATAACATCTCTGAGAAGACACCGGCAGGGGCTGGGAGATGCCATTGGCGGCGAGAGAGTGAAAGGACTGGACATGTCCATCTGTCTGTAATTCTTTTGGTCGGCGGGCATCTTTCATCATGATTGATGAGGAGCTGCATCCATGGATGACATGGTTGGTAATGGATTTTTACCATGGGACATTTTTTATTTATTTCTTTAATAAAGAACTTGCAAAAAAAGTTTTAGCCGGATTCAGGTAGTGCGGCGCTTCTTTAGGTCGGCGTAGCGCATCCCATTTGCACTACGCCAACGTAACATAGTGAGGCAAGTACTGTATTCACAAAGCACTTGCCTCCTAAGTTACGTTGGCGTAGCGCAAATGGCCCGGCGTAACCCCGCCTAATTCAAAATAGGCAGGTAGGGGGCGTGTTGTATGGTAATGTATCGTGACCCCATGTAAATGAGGGCCGTTCGTACAGCGCTTGCGCGCGCATGCTCAGATTCACGTCGCAAATACTCCCTACGTCACAACGTCGGTTCAATGCTTTCGACGTGAACCTAACCTACGCCCAGCCCCATTCACGTACGCTTACGCAAACGGCGTAAAATACGACGGCTGTTCCGTCGTCCATACCTTGCATGGGCTGCGCCATCTTTTTGGTGGTTTATCTTTACGCCGGCGTATGTCGTACGTAAACGTTGTATCTTACTGCGACGGGCGTACGTACGTTCGTGAATCGGCGTATCTTGCTAATTTACATATTCTACGAGTAAGCATCACACGATGTGAAACATGTCAGCCATGCTTTTCCTTTTGTTCACTTCTTTTTGACTGCAACATTGTTGGTTGTTTTTTGTTTTTTGGATTTCACTTGCTGAATAAAGATATCGTTTTAAGGAGTGCGGCAGTCTAGGACCTCTTTTCATCCAATTTGCATATTCTAGGCGTAAATCCACGTACACGCCCCTAGCGGCTAGCATAAATAGGCAGTTAAGATACGACGGCGAAAAAAAAAAAAAAAAAAGATACCACGGCGTAGGAGACTTACGCCGGTCGTATCTTAGCAACTGAGAAGCGTATCTCATTTTGAGAATACACTTAAAGATACGGATTCAGACTTACGACGGCGTATCTACTGATACGCCGTCGTAAGTCTTACTGAATTCGGCTATTTGTCTTTATTTACATGTTTCCTGTTTTTGTGTGAAGTAGAATGCATACTGCATGCCTCCTATGCCCCGTCCACACCTTGGCTGTTTTTTCCGATGGAATTCCACTCAAGCTTGGCTTGCATACACACGGTCACACAAAAGTTCCCTGAATTTTCGACTGTCAAGAACGCGGTGACATACAACACTACGACCAACTGTACTACAAAATGACTTTTTAATAATCAAATAATATTTTTGGGGCTTTATGCTAATATTTATTAAGGTAAATAGTAAAGGAAAGCTAGTCTTGCATAAACACGGTCACACAAAAGTTCTCTGAACTTTTTACCGTCACCGTGAAAACTGAGGCCTTAAGTGATGAAGATTTCATCACTTACAGTATTGGTTCTGCATTTACTTGGCCTTGGGGGGCAGAGGAGGGATCAGGGTTCAATAAACCCCAGATTTCTCCATAAAGAGGATATGTCACTACCCAAGGTATCACAAGGGATGATAAATATCACTAGTTTTGTTAGCTGTTTTTTTTGTTAAGGTTACCTGAAAGGCGGGTTTCAAATGTTTCGACAGGGGCGCAGTTTTAGTGCTTGCCATAGGCGCTATTTTCACTAGCTACCCCTCAGGCTGTAGAATACTATGACGAGCCAAGAAAATGAAGTTCAATGCTTCCGAGAATACGTCGAATTGTTTCCGAGCATGCATCGGAATTTTGTGCGTCAGAATTGCTACAGACGATCGGATTTTCCGCTAGGAATTTTTTCCGTTGGAAAATTTGAGAACCAGCTCTCAATCTTGTGCTGGCCGAAATTCCGACAGCAAAAGTCAGATGGAGCATACACACTGTCGGAATTTCCGTTCAAAGGCTGACATCGGACTTTTGCTGGCGGAATTTCTGAACGCGTGTACAGGTCATTACTCATTAAAGTTGGGTAGGGAGGTGGTATCTGGAGGTCCACCTCATTTAAAAGGGGGCTTTCACATTCTGATAAACCTCCCCCCATCCACAGAACCTCACAATCACCGGGCCAGGGTTGTGAGGAGGAGGCCCATGTCATCATCAACATGGCTTTTAAAATAGCAAACACCTGAATAGCTGTCTGTCTCCCCAAGTCTCAGAATGTAAAGACTGGGATTCTCTGTAAACTGTAATTCCCTGTCCTTATGGCTGCATGTTTTCACATCATTAAGGTAAGGCCCAACTTACACCCTTGCACAATGTGTTCTTGTTACCATTATATGTGATTACATTGTCCAAATGATTAAATTGATAAAATATCATTATGTGTGAAGGCTGGAATTCCTCCTTTTATCCCCACATGTCCAGCTTGAAGTTCCTAAGGATCCTAACTGCATCTTAGCCATAATATGAAAAGATACATTCTTGGGCAGGTTCATGAACTAGACAACATACACTTTATTGTCAAAAGTATTGGGACACTTGCCTTTACACGCACATGAACTTTAATGGCATCCGAGTCAAGTTCCTCCACCCCAAATTCGCTCATCCATGTCTTTATGGACCTTGCTTTGTGTACTGGTGCTCAGTCATGTTGGAACAGGAAGAGGCCATCCCCTAACTGTTCCCACAAAGTTGAGAGCATGATATTGTCCAAAATGCCTTGGTATGCTGACGCCTTAAGAGTTCCCTTAACTGGAACTAAGGAGCCAAGCCCAACCCCAGAAAAAACAACCCCACACCATAATCCCTCCTCCACCAAATTATTTGCACAATGCAAGGTCTTTAAAGACATGGATGAGCGAGTTTGGGGTGGAGGAACTTGACTGGCTGCACAGAGTCCTGACCTCAACCCGATAGAACACCTTTGGTGCGAAGACTGTGTGCCAGACCTTCTCATCCAACATTAGTGCCTGACCTCACAAATGGCTTTTGAAAGAATGGTCAAACATTCCCATAGACACACTCCTAAACCTTGTAGACAGCTTTCCCAGAAGAGTTGAAGCTGTTATAGCTGCAAAGGGTGGGCCAACTCCATATTGAACCCTACAGACTAAGACTGGGATACCATTTAAGGGGTTGTAAAAGTATTTATTTTTTTAAATAACAAACCTCATACTTACCTCCACTGTGCAGTTCGTTTTGCACACAGTGGCTCGTTCCTCCTGTTCTGGGGTCCCACGGTAGCTGTCTCTGCTCCTCCCCGCAATAGCTGACCCCCTCTGTGAAGTTCTCTCCCGAGGGGGTCACCTTGCGGGCGCACTCCCGTCTCATAAACTCGGCCTCCATAGACACAGAGTGTATAACTCGGTCCCGCCCCGGTGGGCGCGTCATTGGATTTAATTTAACAGCAGCGGGAGCCAATGGCTGCGCTGCTATCAATCTATCTAATTAACGCCAAGACTCCATGGAGATGAGGGCACCGGGGATGAGCCGAGCAGGTGAACGGGCTCAGGTAAGCAAAACGAGGGTAGGGGGGGGGCATCATTGCCAGTTTTGCATAGGATGCATTAAGGTGAAAAAACACGCACCTTTACAACCCCTTTAGCATTCATGTGCGTGTAAAGGCAGGTGCCCCAATACTTTTGACGATAAAATGTATCTTAGAATCTCAGACTTCCTCAATACAACGATCTATGATCACAGCCAGGTTGGGAACTAACCATGTCATTAAATCATGGACCAAAATATAAATTCAGAATCTGAATGGCTAATATACCTAGATGAATAATTACCCTTTTTATGTACTAATAGAGAAACATAGCAATTCATTTTTCTCTAGAAAATTCAAGGCAGTGTGGCAGCGATGGGGTTAATTCCCCAGGCACTAAACCTAATTACTTTATGCTTCATTTTGGTGGAAAAAACTCTCATTTAAAACCCATCCAGGGACTAGAAGCTTTAGCTGCGGCTCTTGAAATTTCACTGTGTTCTACATAACCTTACAAGACTTTACTGAAGTGCAATGAAATGAAACAAAAGAAAGCTTTATTTATGCTGCACAAGTGAACAATGTTTGCAAACTGTTCTCTTCACTGAGAGGAGGCCAGCGACTCCATCGCTAAACGTACTGGTGGGAATTCAGAAGTAACAGTGCCTACCAACACATCTTTGTTCAGGCATAGTCCTTTTATGCCGCGTACACACGGTCGGAATTTCCGACAAGAAATTTTCCTGTCTAAATATAAGAACCAGGGGCTAGATTCAGATAGGTTAGCGGATCTTTAGATCCGAATAACCTATCTGATTTAGGTTACACCGCCACAATTTTTTGAGCCAAGTGCTTTATTCAGAAAGCACTTGCCTCTAAAGTTGCAGCGGCGTATCGTAAATCCCCCGGCGGAATTTAAAATTCCGCAGCTAGGGGGTGTGTACAATTTAAATCAGGCGCTTCCCTGCGCCGATCGAACAGCGCATGCGCCGTCCGCAAATTTTCCCAGCGTGCATCGCTCCAAATGATGTCGCAAGGATGTCATTGGTTTCGACGTTAACGTAAATTACGTCCGGCCGTATTCGCGAACGACTTACGCAAACAACGTAAAAAATTCAAAACTCGGCGCGGGAACGACAGCCATACTTAACATAGGATACGCCACACTTACCCCTCATATAGCAGGGGTAACTTTCCGCCGGAAAAAGCTGAACGCAAACGACGTAAAAAAAAAGCGCCGGGCGGTCGTTCGTTTCTGAATCGGCGTAAATGCTCATTTGCGTATTCGACGCGTAAAAGAAACGGACACGCCAACTAGCGGCCGGCCTGGAATTGCAGCCTAAGATCTGACGGTGTAAGTCACTTACACCTGGCGGATCTTAGGGAGATCTATGCGTAACTGATTCTATGAATCAGGCGCATAGATACGACGGCCGGACTCAGACATACGACGGCGTATCAGGAGATACGCCATCGTATCTTCTTTCTGAATCCGGCCCCAGCTCTCAAATTTTTGTTGTCGGAAATTCCGACAGAAAAAGTCAGATGGAGCCTACACACGGTCAGAATTTCCGACAAGAAAAGTCCGATGTGAGCTTTTGGTCAGAAAGTCCGACCGTGTGTAGGCTCCACCAGACTTTTTCTGACGGAATTTCCGACAACAAAAATTTGAGAGCTGGTTCTCAAATTTTACAAAGGGAAAAGTTCCGATCGTCTGTATGCAATGCCGACGCACAAAAAAACACTCGTAATCAAGTCAACGCGTGCTCGGAATCATCAAACTTCATTTTTCTCGGCTCATCGTAGTGTTGTACGGCACCGCGTTCTTGACGGTCGTAATTTTGTGTGACCGTGTGTATGCAACACAAGTTTGAGCCAAAATTCCATCAGAAAAAAATCCACGGTTTTCTTGTCGGAATTTCCAATCGTGTGTACGCGGCATTAGGCTTATTTATGGCTCATGTATGGAGTGTGGTTAGAGACTTGTTTGGATATTGAATAAGTGAGATTGTTAATGTGGTTCTGTTGTCTTCTGCATGGTTCAGATGTGTGACAGAAGTGGTGGCTGTCCAGATAAGTTGGATTTGGCTATATAATTTTTCTGAGAGTTGTGAGCATGGCCAGGGTCAGGGTCAGAAAGTTGGATAGGGAGGAAAAAAATTGAAGGGGGGTTTGAGGTTCACCTTATGTCAGGATAATTAGGAAGAGGGTTGGGAGTAGGGGAGAAAGGGAAAAAGGGCAAGGGTAATGTGGACCCAACTCTACAGCATATAGTGTAAGGTATTACATTTGATATTCCAATTTGAGGTGGACGTTTACTGTATTTCACACTATATGTAATCTACATCCATTAGAACCACCACCACCAAAAGACCTCTTTGCTGCCCCTTAGGGTGAACATAGGATCCTTCATATGTTGATATCATTAAGTTTTGTAAACCACTGTGCCACTGTTGGAAATTCTGGCATCTACCCTACTGATGGTATACATACTCTGGTAGCTTCAATCAAATGGATAAGGAGTGACATTTGTATAATTTCCTTGAGCGAGTGGAGGAAAAGAAAAAAAGATGGTTCTTCTGGTATGGGAATATCAGTAAACAAAGAAAAAGAGCCGCTGCTCCAGGTGTATAAAGCCTCGTGCACACGACCGAGAAACTCGACCGGCGAAACCATGGGTCAAGTTCTGAGGAAAAAAGTGTGGGAACTCCCACCCAAGATCCACTCCCCCACCAAAAAAAAAAAATTATACGCTCATATTCATAATTACTAAACCACATGTTTTTTTTTTTTCGATCCACTGTACCTTAGTAATCCTTTATGTTACTGGCTGCTTCCTGTATATGGATTCATCGGGTAGTGTGCGGGTATTCAGTCACTTCCTCAATGCAGCAATGTCTCCTGGGAGCTTTTGTCATTGTTCCCAGGAGACATTGCGGAGGTCTGCCGCAAGTTATCGCGGGATTTAGAAAGAAGTTCTTTCTAAATCCCACGATAACTTCGCCTGACAGTGACTCGAGCCGGGCATCGGCGCTTAGTGAAGGATTGGCTCGGGCGGCTCGGCTGCTCTAGTCCTGCAAAGGGAACTGCGTTCCTGCTGTGAAAAAAGTGCAGGAACTCCGTTCCCACGCGTTCCCGCAGGACTTGAGCCCTGGGCGAAACACATCGTTTTCCTCGTCGAGTTCCTTGTTAGGCTGTCGAGAAACTCGACAAGCCAATTTTGTCCATGCTCCATGCTCTCTTTTTGGCTCGTCGAGTTTCTCGGCAGTTTCCCCGTCGAAAATGTATACATGACCAGTCTCCTCTGCAAAAAAAATTCTCCCAGCAAGTTTCTTGCTGGTTTTTGCCGAGAAACTCGGTCGTGTGTATGAGGCTTAATGAGAACCTGAGGTGGAATATCTTGGAGAGTGCCACGCCAGCCCGCCTCCGTGGGAAACTTGTTAGGCCTCGTACACACGACCGTTTTCCTCGACAGAATCCATCAAGAAACTTGGTGGCAGAGCTTTTTTGCCGAGGAAACCGGTCGTGTGTATGTTTTTCATCGAGAAAAGTGTTGAGGAACTCGACGAGAAAAAAAGACAACAAGTTGTCTTTTTCCTCGACGGGAGTCTCAATTTCCTCGTCGTGTTCCTCGTCAGGCTGGTTTACGATGAGAAACACGATCGTGTGTATGCTAAGAAACCCGCGCATGCTCAGAATAAAGTATGAGACGGGAAAGCACCTTTGGTAAAAGTAGCGTTTGTAATGGAGATGGCACATTCGTCACTCTGTAACAGTCTGAAAAGTGCAAATCGTTTCTTACCAAACTTTTACTTAACACGCAGTAACATGAGATTAGCAAAAGCAGCCCCAAGGGTTGTGCCAGTGGAATCGAACTTCCCCTGACGTTGTATGTGTTGTACGTCACCGCGTTTGAGAATGAGGAGATTTGGTCTTGACAGTGTTTACGCAAAGCAAGCTTGTCAAGTTTCTCGACAAGCTTAACAAGGAACTAGTTGAGGAAAACGATGTTTTATTTACGACGAGTTCCTCGGTCGTGTGTACGAGGCCTAAGAAAAGAAATGGCTGCACATCCAGGAATTCCGATTGCCTTTTATTGTTCAAAGTGATAACACCAAAGACACCGTAGACGCAATTCACACATACATCTTGTGCTTAATCATGATCAAGTCTGCAGATCCCACAGGCACAGTCAAGGATCTTGCGAGAGGGTCACGAGTGTGCGCGACTACGCGGCGGCAAATTAAAGGGGGCGTACCCGTACGTCCATTTGCCTGTCTGTGTCATCCTGTCGGCGTAAATCTGAGTGCGGTGGTCCTTAAGCGGTTATTGTATACTAGCAAATAAATCTGGGGAAATGCAACGGATTCACAACAGCAAATTATACAGACCGGGTTGCACAAATGCAGGTCTCACAGAGGGAAGTCAGGCTGAAAGTGCATTTGCGATTTACGTTTGCACACTGACCTGGAATCCACAGCTGTCTCTTGTTTTATTATAACAAAATATTAGAAATAGCAGTATTATGTGTTATTGCTTACTTTGTTACAGGAATGATTACAGATTCCCATGTGCTCTCCATTCTGACAGTCCAATTTGTATTTGCTAATCTGATCAAATATGTTTATATTCCAATATTACAGCCATACTGCCTGGTGAATTCTTATTTTACACCCTGCCAAAACATATCCTAAATTTAATTTTTGGCTTCACAGTACTTGGTGGAAATCTTAGGCTAGGTGATTGATTGCTCCTGCCTGTTTCTGGAGGGAGCTTCTAGAAAATAAAGCAGGGAAAGTCAATCACTCAGTTATGAATATTTCAGACCTCGGACAATCCCTGGGAGGGGACACCCAGAGGGTGGCTGAGGAAAGTGATAAATATTTGGGAGGCCTTTCCAGAGTGTTCTTTCCTCTTCAAGGAGGGTTTGACTTCTCCTGGGTCTGCTGCCCCTAGGAGGCAGCTAGAGTGTGACTAGAATTGCTGTTAGGGCCTCCGCAGGTTCTGGGGTGAGGGCCTGGAGAAGATTTCTAAAGGACTTTTGCTGGAAGGCATTGTTTTGGAGTCCTGGCCTAGAGAAGGGTCTTTTTATCTCCCACACTGAAGAGTGTTGCGTGAAAGCTGGGTGCCAGACACTACTAAGACATTTTTTTTTTTTTTTTATGAAAATTTTTATTAAATATTTTTGACAAAACCTTAACATTCACATTATCACATCAAAATGTTGACATACATATAACAACATACATGGTCTCACTATAATCCCTTATCTAGGTTATTCTATGGTGGCCTTTTCATGTCTTTCTCCTCAGTTCACTTAAGAAGAGGGAGAGAGCCTCTCAAGTATATATATATAGATCAGCACGGGATGGTTCCTGATACAGGTACTAATATGATATGTAAAGGCAAGGAGGGCACAGGGGGAAGGGGAAGGGGGGAAAGAAGAGATAAGAGAGAGAGAAGAGAAAACAAAAGAAAAAAGAAAAAGCACCCCTCTAGCTGTGATTAGCTCATCCCCCTTATCCAGGGTATCCAAGTGAGCTACATTTATTTAAGTTATATTTATATTTCTATGTGATAGCCTCCTACCTAAAAAAAATCTCCCACTCCCCTCTCTCTAGTTAAAGGAGAGATCATAAGGGGGAGGGGAGAAAAAAAAAAAAAAAAAAACCCTCTAGCTGTGATTAACTCATCCCCCTTATCCAGGGTATCCAAGTGAACTACGTTTATTTGAGTTATATTTATATTTCTATGTGATAACCTCCTACCTAAAAAGTCTCCCCCTCCCCTCTCTCTGGTTAAAGGAGAGATCCTAAGGGGGAGGGGAGAGAGAAGAGAAAAAAAAACATTTTTAAAGGGGATCCCCTTTCTCTTTCCCTTTTTTTTAATTTTTTTTATTATATATATATGTATATATATTGTGCTAAACCTTCCCACCTCTCAGGGGGCATCAACTGCCCCTTACCTCCACCCCTAGTGATTGGTGTTTGTGTAGCAAAAAACAACAAAAAAAGAAACACAGACTTATTTATTTATATATTATATTGTGCTAACCCTTCCCAACTCTCAGGGGGCATCGCCTGCCCCTTACCTCCGTCCTCGGGGAAGTATTCACACCTTCCCTTTCTATTTATAGGTGCATAATCCTCGTGGATCTAATAAAAAAAAAACACACCCTCCTCCCTACCCCTTAGTGATAGATAAAGAGAAGGAAGGAGAAAAAAAAAAGGAAAAAAAAAAAGATATTAATAAAAAAAAAAAACACAGTTATTAATAAAGTACACCTCCTTTCCTTTTAATAAAAAAAATAAAAAAATAGAAAAGTATTTATATTTTTCCCCTTCCCCCTCCCCTAAGGTGTATGGGGGACGGGGGAGGACATTTAGGGGACCTCTCCCACGGCCATACCCACCCCTCCTCCCCTCCCGCTCCCCCCCTCCCTAAACCTCCTCCACCCCTCCCACACCTCCCCCTGACCCCTCCTGAAGTTACCATGGAAAGACCACAGTTCCTCCATCCTTCTGATTCTGTCTATCTCCCGGAACCATTCCTCTATAGTGGGTGCCTCTTTTTTCTTCCAATTCCTGGGCATAAGTATCTTAGCTCTGTTTAATAGATGCGGGACCATAGACCCTCTATATTTTTTCCTAGACATTTCCGAGTTATGGAATAGGCACTCCCACGGATCCTGTTTCATCTCAGATCCACTAATCTCCTTTATATGTGCCAGTACCTCCTTCCAAAATTCCTGGATCAGGGGGCATTGCTACTAAGACATTTTGAGTAAGGTGGTTTTGGGGTTCTCAGGCATGCCTGCAGCTAGAATGGAGTGAGTGTCAGGGGTTACTGCATGTACCTGGGTCTGCTCTTAAAAAAACCTAGAGTTACTGGTCGTTTCCTATTATCTTCAGTCAAGGCTGTTTGAAGAGGGCTTTGTCTAAAGATTGTCCTCATGTTGATTTCTGCTATTGTTTTGGAGTATCCTAAACCCTTAGGCCCCGTACACACGGCCGAGGAACTCGACGTGCCAAACACATCGAGTTCCTCGGCCAGTTCAGTCCTGGAGCCGCCGAGGACCTCGGCGGGCCGAGTTCTCCCATAGAACAACGAGGAAATAGAGAACATGTTCTCTATTTCCTCGTCGAGCTCCTCGTCGGCTTCCTCGGCCGAAAGTGTACACACGGCCAGTTTCCTCGGCAGAATTCAGCCAGAAACTCGGTCGGAAGATGAATTCTGCCGAGGAAACTGGTCGTGTGTACGGGGCCTCACATTTCCTCCTGTTCAAGTTTCTGCAAATAACACATTTCTGCAAATTTACTTTGGGTAAATAAAGAGAACACAGTTGGGGAAATCAGAACTCCTGGCCTACACATTTGTTCCAGGTATAAAATTCTGAAGCCATCAAATCAGCATGATAGCCAGGCAACCAGAATATTTTTAAGGGGAGGTCAGCACTGGCAACATCCTAAAAGAGTCTTTCACAACTATTTTACCCAAGAAGACACCTTGAAATAATGTTCAGGTCACAGGGAACCCTTTCTAAAATTAATTAATTAGGGATCAGTAGGAAGAAAGCCCAATACATTGATTGTCACTCAAAAGAATACATTGGTACATTGGTGGCCAGTAGGAAAAATGTATTTTACATTGGTTGTCGGTGGAAAGAATGTTCCTTACATTGTCCAGTACATTGATTTTCAGTGGAAAGACATTGGCAGCCAGTGGGGAGAATGCTCCCCCTTATATTGGCAACCAGTGGGAAGAATGCCCCTTATATTGATGGTCATAGGAATGAATGCCCCTTACATTAGTGGCCAATTGGAAGAATGCTTCATAAATTGGGGGTCAGTTAGAAGAATGCTCCTTGCATTGATGGACAGTTAGAATAATGCCCCTTACATTAGTGGCCAATGGGATGAATGCCCTTACATTAGTAGACAATGGGAACTCTGCTTCAAAAATTAGTGGTCAGTAAGAAAAATGCTCTGCAGATTGATGGTCAGTGGGAAGAATGCTGTTTATTTTTGTGGTCAGTGGAAAGAATGCTCATTACATTGGTGGTCAGTGAGAAGAATGCCCCTTACACTAGTGGCAAACGGGAAGAATGCCCTTACATTAGTAGTCAATCGAAAGAATGCTTCATGAATTGGTGGTCAGTGACAAGAATGTTACATAGATTGATGGTCAGTGGGAGGAATGCTCCATGCATTGATGGTCAGTAAGAAGAATGCCATTTACATTTGGGGTTAGTGGGAAGAATGCTCCTTATATTCGTGGTCAG
Organism: Rana temporaria; assembly: GCF_905171775.1. Taxonomy (NCBI): domain Eukaryota; kingdom Metazoa; phylum Chordata; class Amphibia; order Anura; family Ranidae; genus Rana; species Rana temporaria. The sequence goes on along the minus strand of NC_053489.1, from coordinate 39,176,978 downwards.
TTGGAAGGATGCTCCTTACATTGGCGGCCAGTGGGAAGAATGCCCCTTACATTGACAGTCAATGGGAAGAATGCTCCTTACATTGGTAGTCAGTGGGAAAATTGTTCCTTACATTAATAGCCAGTGAGAAGAATGCCCTTACAATGATAGTCAGTGGGAAGAATACTCCTTATATTGGTGATCAGTGTTAAGAATGCCCCTTACATTGGTAGTCAGTGAGACAAATGCTCCTTACATTGGTGTCAGTGCGAAGAATGTCCCCCTTATATTGGTAGCCAGTGGGAAGAATGCCCCTTACATTGGTGGTCAGTGGGAAGAATGCCCCTTAGCATTGGTAGTCAGTGGGAAGAATGCCCCTTACATTAGTGGTCAATGGGAAGAATGCACTTTACATTTGTAGTCAATGGGAAGAATGCACTTTACATTTGTAGTCAATGGGAAGAATGCTTCATACATTGGCGGTGAGTGAGAATACTCCTTAGATTGGAGGTCAATGGGAAAAATGCTTCAAACTTTGATGGTAAGTGGGAAGAATCCCATTTACATTGGTGGCTACTGGGAAGAATGCTCCTTACATTGTTGGTTAATTGGAAGAATTCTCCTTACACTAGTAGCCAGTGAGAAGAATGTCTTTATAATGATGGTCAGTGGGAAGAATGCCCCTTACATTAGTGTCAGTGGGAAGAATGCCCCTTACATAGGTGTCAGTGGGAAGAATGCACCCCCCCCCCCTTACAATGGTGGTCAGAAAGCTAAAAACGTCATTGGTGTAACGCTACTAGTTCTGCAAAGTGATGTTGGACCCTTCACTATCCAGGCACCATCAGATGGGAAGGTAATTACCTACAGCTTGGGGAGCCCTATCAACCTCTAGAGGACCCCTGGTTGAGAATAGCTGCGTCTCTCAGTGCAAACCCTTTAAAATAAGATGGGTACAGACAGCCGAAAATCCTGAGTAATTTGTTAGGATATCAGCTAATCTACATATTATTAGCCCACCCAGCTTTGGAAATTGCAAAAAAAAAAAGCTTTCCTACTAGAAACCACAACAATTGTTTCCATTTAAAGCATACACCTAGAGTTATTTACTACAATGTTTGGAGTTATTTAATAAGATACATTAAAATCCCCAGAGGCCCATAATTCCCTGGGGCTCCAAGCATACCAAATGTAAAAAAAACACCAGTGTGAATAAAAGAAAAACCTTGTTCTGGCATTGGCTCAAGCCCCAGTCTGCAGACCAGGATCAATGCTTTGTTAAACAATGTCATTATCTCACTACTTTTAGCCCTTTTACAAGGTAATAGGAAGTGATATTGTGAATTATCCTGAATATTGCACCACACATGGCAGGGGCCCGGAGTTTTGTTCATTGTTAATTAACAAATTGGGCCGCGGCCAGCTGTTTGCGTCTGTTTCCACTGGGTTAAGGCAGACAGACTTACTTTAAGAAGCCTATCGATCAGATCCTATGCTCGCGCGTTCGCCAAGCCCCTCCTGGGGAAGCACTCTCCCTTTTTTTTTTTTTTTTTTTAAGTGCTCGGCGTTACTCTCACTGCTGGCTTGTAAACAAGTTTTAATGGGGCTATTAGTGTAAAAGGACAGGAAAAGTTTCAAAAACAGCCCCTGAAATATTGATGAAGATGTTTAATCTGGTAGTTAATCACCACGGTTTTCACATAGAGAACTGGGAGGAGATCTGATACTGTTAACCATTGACAGGACATTAATAAACGCTCTGTGATTAATGGGAAGAGCACTTTCCATGCTGTCTTTAGTGTCTCTTTTGCCTGTTGGCGTGCCACACGCAAAACATATTTTTTCTAACAATAACACCAATTTTTTAATAGGGGCAGGCATGGCGTAAAAGTTTTGGAAGGTTGGATGTCGTTACTTCAGCTAGCAGCTGCTTAGCATTATTATTATTTTTGATTATTAACCTGAGAACTATTATTATTTTTAAGAAGTAAAATTGCAAAAAATTACCACAGACTCCCAATAAGATTAAATCTGAACTCCGGGATAAGCAGATATTGTACAAATACAAGAGTCATGTGTTCTTCCCTGAATCTTGGCATAGTTTAAGTATTTCTTCCAGATCTGTGCAGTAATCCAGTGTGAAGCCTCGTACACACGACCGAGAAACTCGACAGAATCCATCAAGAAACTTGGTGGCAGAGCTTTTTTGCCGAGGAAAACGGTCGTGTGTACGTTTTTCATCGAGGAAACAGTCGAGGAACTCGACGAGAAAAAAAGAAAACAAGTTCTCTTTTTCCTCGACGGGAGTCTCAATTTCCTCGTCGTTTTCCTCGTCGGGCTGGTTTTAGACGAGAAACTCGAGCGTGTGTATGCTAAGAAACCCGCGCATGCTCAGAATAAAGTATGAGACGGGAGTAAAAGTAGCATTTGTAACGGAATTAGCACATTTTTCACGCTGTAACAGACTGAAAAGTGCAAATCGTCTCTCACCAAACTTTTACTTAACACGCAGTAACATGAGATTAGCAAAAGCAGCCCCCAGGGTTGTGCCAGTGAAATCGAACTTCTCCTGCCATTGTATGTGTTGTAGTCACCGCGTTTGAGAATGACGAGATTTTGTCTTGACCGTGTGTACGCAAAGCAAGCTTGTCGAGTTCCTCGACAAGCCTAACAAGGAACTCGTCGAGGAAAACGATGTGTCTTTTCTGACGGTCGTGTGTACGAGGCCTATTCGTTTTTCTTATTCAGGCTTTTTCATGGAGCTTTGGACCGGGTCGCTCGGTCGCGGGCGCGCACCCGCGACCCACAGCTGGGCATTTACAGGGGACGTACTTGTACGTGCTTGTGCCCAGACGTGCCATTCTGCCGACGTATATCGGCGTTAGGCGGTCCTTAAGTGGTTAACATGGGAGTCTATGGAAGGGGTGCCCAGGTTTGAAAAATCGGTGCCCCCCGACCGTATGTCCCCAGGACAACAAACGTTGCACAGTACCCGGCCAGTACCGGGTCCCCAAAGCCTGGGAGATTAGGCGTAAAAAGGTGACTTGAGTATAAGCCAAGGGGGGCATTTTCAGCAAAAATGTGCTGAAAAACTCAGCTTATACGCGAGTATATATGGTAATTTTCCCATATAAAGAAAGGCATCCATCCCATGAATTGTCCCCAGTATCCCCTAAAATGTCTTACCATAGGGAGTTGCGCCAAACAGGACGTCACCAGGGGCCGGATCAAGATGGTGACCCACCCCGGAGGACACAGGAGCTCTCAGAAGGACACCCACATCCAGTAGTTTATTCAAAGTTAATAAAAATATATATTTGTGCAAAGCTCCTGAAGAAGCGCTTAATACGAAAAATCTGCAAAACATGTTGAGCAACTCAAAATCAATATATTGTGGATGGTTTGATATTCTACTGGGTAACACTAGGATGTTGAATAAATAGCTATTTCATAGTTGTTATGACTGAATATTTTATTCTATGAATACGTGAACAATTTTTCTTACCTTGTAATAAAATGATTTTGTAATTTCTTGAACCTTTGACTGGACATCAGTTTAACCTTTTGCCGACCGCGCCATAGCAGAAATACTGCTACAGCGCGGTCGAGTTATTGTGACAGGACGTCCCTGGGACGTCCTCGTGCACTTCCGCGTTTGCGCGTCCCCTGGGGCGCGCTCGCGGAAGTGTCCGTGCTCGCCGGGTCTAGAAGACCCGGCGCATCACGGATCACAGTAAATTGCCGCGAATCGCGGCTGTTTACCACGTGATCGCTCCGTCAAATGACGGAGCGATCACTTGTAAACAAACCGGCGTCATTTGATGACGCCGGTTCCTCCCTCTCCTCTCTGTACCGTTCGGTACAGTGCGAGAGGAGGAGGGGGGGGAGCGCGGGGTGTCAGCAGTGCTGTGGCTGGATCTGTGACAACTGCAGTCACAGATCCAGCCATCCCTCCCAGCTCAGCAATACTCTGCAATACCCCCCCATACTCTGCCATACCCCCCCATACTCTGCCATACCCCCCCATACTCTGCCATACCCCCCCATACTCTGCCATACCCCCCCATACTCTGCCATACCCCCGCCATACCCCGCCATACCCCCCCATACTCTGCCATACCCCCGCCATACCCCGCCATACTCTGCATACCCCCGCCATACCCCGCCATACCCCCCCATACTCTGCATACCCCCGCCATACCCCGCCATACCCCCCCATACTCTGCATACCCCCGCCATACCCCGCCATACCCCCCCATACTCTGCATACCCCCGCCATACCCCCCCATACTCTGCATACCCCCGCCATACCCCCCCATACTCTGCATACCCCCCCATACTCTGCATACCCCCCCATACTCTGCATACCCCCCCATACTCTGCATACCCCCCCCCCATACCCCCATACCCCGCCATACCCCCATACCCCGCCATACCCCCATACCCCGCCATACCCCCATACCCCGCCATACCCCCATACCCCGCCATACCCCGCCATACCCCCATACTCCGCCATACCCCCATACTCCGCCATACCCCCATACTCTGCAAAACCCCCATACTCTGCAAAACCCCCATACTCTGCAAAACCCTGCGCGATACTCTGCAATACCCAAATACTCTGCAATACTCCGCAATACCCCAATACTCTGCAATACCCCCAATACCCCAATACTCTGCAATACCCCAATACTCTGCAATACCCAAATACTCCGCAATACCCCAATACTCCGCATATATAATGTTTTGGGGTTCTATGTAGTTTTCTAGCAAATAAATTGTGATTTTTCCATGTAGGAGAGAAATGTCAGAATTGGCCTGGGTGCTCCAGAACGCCTGATGGCGCTCCCTGCATGTTGGGCCTCTCTATGTGGCCATGCCGTGTAAAAGTTGCACACATGGGGTATCGCCATACTCGGGAGGAATAGCAGAATGTGTTTTGGGGTGTCATTCGTGGTATGCATATGCTGTGTGTGAGAAATAACCTGCGAATATGACAGAAACAAGTTTGTTTGTTTTTTTTTTACAGAATTTTCGGTCGTTTTTCTTTTATAGCGCAAAAAATAAAAAACCCAGAGGTGATCTAATACCACCAAAAGAAAGCTCTATTTGTGTGAAAAAAAGGACAAAAATTTCAAATGGGTACAATGTTGTATGACGGAGTAATTGTCATTCAAATTGTGAGAGCACCGAAAGCTGAAAATTGGTCTGGTCAGGAAGGGGGTTTAAGTGCCCAGTGGTCAAGAGGTTAATACGGTACCATTAAAGTCCATCTTTTGCTTTCTTTTAAGACCCCAAGAATTCACAAGGTTAACAACATTAACGGGTATTTTCTGCTGAAAATGTTCTTAGCCTCCACACCTAAAAGCTGCAATAGATTATTTTTTTTTATTTGGGGTTTTTATGCACTTTAGCTTTTGCAACTGCCACAATTTTACTACACATAGAAGAAAAAAAGAAAGAAAAAACAAATATCTTAAATGGAGGAGATCTGAAGGTTTAATCAAACAATGAATGTGCACATAGCCTGCTGTCTACGGAATGTATTAATGTGTTGTATTGGCAGGACATGCATTAACAACTCTTATGTCCTTGTATTAAGCATTATGCTTCATCTTTAAAGTCAGATTAATATGGATTAGTGAACCATTTAAGAGTGTAAACATCACACTGACCCAAATTGTGCCCACGGCTTCCCCCGTCACAATGAAATTGTTTTATATCATGCCTGAAAAGTCATTTAGCGAATTGTTTTGTAGGCGTGAGGCTGACCCGGAGATGCATAAAAAAACAAAAAAAACAATGGTTTGGACAAGTGAAAAGGTGTATACAGTGCCTGGAAAAAGTATTCATACCCCTGGAAATGTTCCACATTTTGTCACGTTACAACCAAAAACGTATTTATTTTATTGGGATTTTATGTGATAGACCAACACAAAGTGACACATAATTGTAAAGTGGAAAGAAAATAATAAATGGTTTTCCAAATGTTTTCCAAAAAAAAAAGTGTACATTTGTATGGCGCCCCCCGGAGTCAATACTTTGTAGAACCACATTTCACTGCAATTACAGTCTTTTTGGGGATGTCTCTACCAGCTTTCCACATCTAGAGAGGGACATTTCTGCTCATTCTTCTTTGCAAAATATCTCAAGTTCTGTCAGATTGGATGGAGAGCGTCTGTGAACAGCAATTTTCAAGTCTTGCCACAGATTCTCAATGGGATTTAGGTCTGGACTTTGACTGGGCCATTCTAACACATGAATATGCTTTGATCTAAACCATTCCATTGTAGCTCTGGCTGTATGTTTAGGGTCGTTGTCCTGCTGGAAGGTGAATCTCTGCTGCAGTCTCAAGTCTTTTGCAGACTCTAAGGCCCCGTACACACGACCAAACATGTATGCTGAAACTGGTCCGCGGGCCAGTTTCAGCATACATGTTCGGTCGTGTGTGGGCGCGAGCGGGCCGAATTCCAGCAAACATTTGCCCGCCGGGCCTTTTCCCAGCGGGCAAATATTCCTGGACGTGTTTTAAAACCGTCCGCTGGAATCCTGCCCGCTCGGACATGTACGGTCGTCAGTACAGACCTACCGTACATGTCCAGGCGCCCGCCGTCCCTCGCATGCGTCGAATGACTTTGACGCATGCGTGGAAGCCTTTAAATGGCAGGCCCGCCCACGTCTCCGCGTCATCGCCGCGTCATCATTGTTTACGCGCGGACTTCTGTACGATGGTGTGTACAACCATCGTACAGAAGCCCTCTGGCAGACATGTACGGTGAAAACGGTCTGACGGACCGCTTTCACCGTACATGTTTGTTCGTGTGTACCCGGCCTAAGGCCGCGTACACACGGTCGGACAAAACCAATGAGAATGGACCGAGGTTCAGTTGCATAGGTCCAAACCGACCGTGTGTATAGCCCATCGGTCTATTATGACCGATGGAAAAAGTCCGTCTGACTTTTTCCATCGGAAATTCCGATCGTGTGTACGCGGCATTAGACAGAAATATACAGTTGGTTTTAGAAGGAACACTTAGACATTCTTATAAATATACAATAAGGACGAAAGCGATAGTCTAGCTTATTTTCAATAGATGACATGTAAAAATGTTCTTCTATTGCTGCGTCAAAGAACTATTAGCTGCCCAGTGTGAGCTGGCGGTGTGTAAAGACTGAACTGTTTGACTTGGTTAGCTCACTGGTAGCCGATGAACCGGAATTTCAAGCATGACGGGGCACATGCTACTAATATATGGCGGAGATTATCCCTCGGTGTGTTTTCACTTAGCCTTGGAGCTTTCCACTATCCGCGTCTCCTATTATATAAGTCCCTGTCAGTGTGCGCAAATCCTTATGTGACACCCATATTCTCGATATTGGTTAAATGTAGCCTACATGGTCCTGCTGATTGCCAGTGAAAATGTCCTTCTGCTGCAATGCAATAGCATAAAAAATATATATATATATATATATATATATATATATATATATATATATACATGGTCTATCTATCTATCTATCTATCTATCTATCTATCTATCTATCTATCTATCTATCTATCTATCTATCTATCTATCTATCTATCTATCTACTATATTACCTGCCTTTACACAATATATATATATACACTATGGGCCAGATAGATTCACAGTCAGCTTATGCCGACGTATCTGTTGATACGCCGCGTAAGTTCTGTGATGCGCCGTCGTATCTATGCACCGTATATAGGGAACAAGATACGCCTGAATTTTGCCAAGATACGACCGTCGTAAGTCTCCTACGCCGTCGTATCTTGGGTGCATATTTACGCTGGCTGCAAGGGGCGCTTCGGTCGATTTACGCGTCGAATATGCAAATGACCTAGATACGCCGATTCACAAACACACGCCGTCGTATCTTGGGTGCATATTTACGCTGGCCGCAAGGGGCGCTTCGGTCGATTTACGTGTCGAATATGCAAATGACCTAGATACGCCGATTCACGAACGTACTTGCGCCAGTTGTAATAATGCTACGCCGTTTACGTAAGGCTTACGTCCGGCGTAAGTTTACCCCTCATAAAGCAGGGGTAAGTCATGTTAAGGTATGGACGTCGGAACAGCCATCGATTTTTACATCGTTTACGTAAGTCGTACGTGAATGGGGCTGGGCGTAGGTTACATTCACGTCGTTGCCATTGTGCTGTCGTATCTTAGGGCGTAAATTCGACGTGATTCTGAGCATGCGCGCGCATGCGCTGTTCGTACGGTGCTTCATTTACATGGGGTCACGATTCATTATAATACAACACGCCCACTACCAGCCTACTTTGAATTACGTGGGCTTACGCCGGCCCATTTACGTTACGCCGCCGTAACTTAGGGAGCAAGTGCTTTGTGAATACTGTACTTGCCTCTCTATGTTACGTTGGCGTAGCGCATATGAGATGCGCTACGCCCGCACAGAGATACGCCGATCTCTGTGAATCTGGTCCCATGTATATATATATATGTATATATATCCACAAGGTTTAGGAGTGTGTCTATGGGAATGTTTGGCCTTTTATGAGGTCAGGCACTTATGTGGACGAGAAGACCTGGCTCGCAGTCTCCGCTCTAATTCATCCCAAAGGTGTTTTATTGCACAAAGCAAAAAACATTTGTGTACTGTATACATATAAAAAATATATAAATGTCGGCGTATACCGCGCACTTTTTTCCCCTTAAAATCAGGGGAAAATACTGCTGTTCCCGGGCGCCGCTGAAATAGACTGAGCCGAGCCGAGTGTACTGCGCACTCGGCTAGGCTCGTCCACGCTCGGCTCCGCCCACAGCCACGCGAGAGGAGCCGAGCGCCGCAGCCTAGAGCCGAGCCAAGCCGAGTGTACTGCGCACTCGGCTAGGCTCGTCCATGCTCGGCTCCGCCCGCAGCCACACGAGAGGAGCCGAGAGAAGCCGAGAGGAGCTGAACACACAGGAAATCCGGCTCCTCTCGGCTCGGCAAAGGCGCCAAATCCAAAAACGGACACCCACAACGCTGGACGGACCAGCGAGGAAGCCGCAGATGGACACCTCCAAAGCCGCAGATGGACACCTCCAAAGCCGCAGACGGACACCTCCAAAGCCGCAGACGGGCACCTCCAAAGCCGCAGACGGACACCCACAAGGCTGGACGGACCCCGCGCAAGGAAACCCCAGACGGACACCCACAAGGCTGGACGGACCCCGCGTAAGGCCGCAGATGGACGCCAGACAAGGCCGCCGATGGACGCAGGGCAAAAATTTTAGTTTTTATTTTTTTCCTTAAACTACCTTTCTAGGTTTGGTGTGCGTGTTATACGCCGACGCGTGGTATACCCTGATAAATACGATAGCTTTTTTTTACCTTTTTTTTATAAGTGATCACATTCCCTCTGTTCTCAGCTGCATAAGAGCTGGCTGAGGAGAAGCAGCACCAGCACACTGAGCTTCCCATTAAATGCGTGTCAGGACAAGTCTGATCATTGGAGGAGAGCAGGCTGAGTTCCCAGCACAGCTAGAGAACTGACCATGGTGTGTTCGCCTGCTTAGCGTGGTCAGTTATTAACAGGAAAGCAGAGGGACTGGCAGGAAGCAATACAAAGAGAACAGGAGACTCTCTCATACAAGTACATGGTACAGTAGCCACATATCAGGTGTATGAAGTTTTCGGGTAACAAACTCTTCAAACTGGCTGTATACCTTAATATCTAATTGTACAATTTCTGTACAATTCCTTGTAGATTTACCTATGGTTACCATATGTCCATGTTTCCTGAGAACAGTCCTCGTTTTGGGGTTTTCGTCCAGAAAAAAGGCGATGCATCCCCGGGACTTTCTCTGGCCAGCTAGCGGTGTACATTGTAAGAGACAGCTCATCAGCAGGGCCGTTTGAAAGAATTTGGGGGCCCCAAGCAAGAAGCGGGGGACGAGTTTTGCTGAGCTTCAATTTGAGAAGCGGGGGGGGTGGGGGGGGGGGGGTTGGTGGGGGACACGGATGCAGCTGCAGCTGGACACCGAGAAGTACTTCTTCACTTCTTCTGTCATCTGTGATAAGCGGGGGGGGGGGGGGGGGGTGCTGTGTGTGTACTGCTGCCGCCAAACGGATAGTACTTCAGTTCAGTTCAGTAGATTCAGTTTGCTGTTCCTGGCCGGACTGAAAGGAAGTGAGCACTGAGTGTGTGCAGTTCCTGTCAGCCGGACTGCAAGAGGAACTAGGAAGAGGAGCTTGGTCATGCTACAGGCTGCAGCATTTATAGGAAGCAGCGGCGCGGCAAGGGCCCGCCCTGCTGGGGCCCCAGGCCAGCTCAGGGCCCCAAGCAGTTGCTTGTTTTGCCTGTCTTGTTCCGACGGGCCTGCTCATCGGTCATAGAAACCAACTCAAAATGGAGCCATTGGAGACATTTGCATGTTTCTTCTTGATCTCCTAACTCTTCGTGCATATTTTGGTGCCTCGTATTTGAAATAGACATATGCAGGACGATAAAATTTGTTTCATTTTGATCCGTTAATCTAGTTATTTTGTTTCGTTAAATTCGTTTGATTCGTTCACTTCGTATTCAGAATTTGGAAAAATTTGTCCGAATATAAAATCGTAACGATGACATCACTCCCGCGCATTCGTGCCGAAGTCCCCAGTCATGGCACGGCCTCCATTAGCAACGGCACCAACAGCGCCCGTAGACATCGGTGCCTGTGACCTTTGTAAATATTTCCTAAACTGTGGAGGTTTAGGAAATATATTTAAGCACCTACAGGTAAGTTTAACCTAGGCTTACCCAGGGATGGACTGGCCATAGGGACTACAGGGAGTTTCCCGGTGGGCCGATGGCTCAGTGGGCCGTTTTTTAAAACAGAGATGCTGCTTGGAGGACTTTTTTTAACGCCCTGGCTTTCACACTGGGACTGCAGCGGAAGCGTTTTTCAGTCGCTTTACAGGCGCCCAAAAGCGCCTAAAAAACGCCTCAGTGTAAAAAGGGGTCCTACACTCACCCCCTCTCTTTAACACTCACTCTCTTTTTCTTACACTCATCCCCCGCTCTCACCCACCCTCTCTCACCCCTTTCCCTCCTCCCTCTCTATCTCTCCCATTCCCCTCTCTCTCACCCTCTCATGATATACAATAATGGATGTAGGGGCCTTTTGGTAGGCATGATTTTTCGGGGGGGGGGGGGTGGGGGCAGCATTTTATTGAATTAAAGTGGGCTGGTCTGGATGAAGTCCAGGGCCAAATTTTTGTCCCAGTCCAGCCCTGGGCTTACCTGTAAGTTAAAGTGGTTGTAAAGGGTTTACAGCCACTTTAAAAGTGCACATGGTCAATAGGGTGCCCTCTGGAAAATCTGGTAACCTCAGATTTACCATAACTGTAAAACAAGAGGGCCCATCTAAAAAATGATTTCAATTTGTTTCTCGTTAGGAAGGTGCACTGCGTAGTTGGTGGTCGATATAAAGAAGATTTTACAATCCAACTGCATTGTGTCCGGTCTTCTTAGCACCTCATCCGTGAAGTGGGTCACTTTTATTCTGAAAATTATAGTTTTTTCTACTAACAAAACAAATACTAAAAAATATAAATAATATCAAAATAGTATAATACATTTAGATTATAATATAATTATACTATTATAATAAGGTTAAAATAACGAATTAATATTTATTGTAATAATAATTATTATACTATTATAATAATATTTAAATAATGTCTTTCTATTTATTGTAATAATAATTATATATAGTTTTTTTCTACTAACAAAACAAATATTAAAAAATATAAATAATATAAAAATAGTATAATACATTTAGATTATAATATAATTATACTATTATAAAAAGATAATAACATATTAATGTTTTTATTGTAATAATAATTATTATACTATTATAATATTAAAATAATGTATTCATATTTATTGTTATAATAATTAAATATTTTTACTTCTACATTTATTATAATAAATATATACAACTGACAAAGCTATTATCACTGGAATGATAATGTGAAAATAAAATTCTGTGCAGCGCTTTAAAAATTCCTAATGATAGAAATTCATCTATATAAAAAATCCAGGGCCAGATTCACAGAAGAAGTACGCCGTAGTATCTGCTGATTCTCCGGCGTACTTTCAAATTTGCCGCGTCGTATCTTTAGTTTGAATTCTCAAACCAAGATACGACGGCTTCTGCCTTCGATCCGACAGGCGTACGGCTTCGTACGCTTTCGGATCGTAGGTGTAATACTTTGGCGCCTACTGGGTGGAGTTTGCGTCGTTTTCCGCGTTGGGTATGCTAATTAGTTGTTTACGCCGATCCACGAAGGTACGCGCGGTCGTTGCATTCTCTTACGTCGTCGCTAGTCGGCTTTTCCCGGCGTATAGTTAAAGCTGCTATTTCTTGGCTTATATTTAGACTTGCCATGTTAAAGTATGGCCGTCGTTCCCGCGTCAATTTTTTTTTTTTGCGTAAGTCGTCCGTGAATAGGAAAGGACGTAACGCACGTCGCCGTTCAAAAAAATTACTTTGGTGCGACGTCATTTCGCGCAAAGCACGGCGGGAAATTTCAAAACGGAGCATGCGCAGTACGTTCGGCGCAGGAACGCGCCTAATTTAAATGATACGCGCCCCATTTGAATTAGGCGGGCTTGCGCCGGGCGGATTTACGCTGCGTCGCCACAAGTTTACAGGCAAGTGCTTTGTGAATCAAGCACTTAACCGTAAAACTTGCGGCGGTGTAACGTAAATGCAATATGTTACGCCACCGGAATTCTACCTGAATCTGGCCCCCAATGTATAATGTGAAATAACCACGACAATACAAATAAAAATCAAAACAGTGAAAAGTGATGTGGAATTAACACCCTAAAGTCCGTATTCCATCATATGGAGGTTATTATTATTATTATTATTAAATACAACAATCCATGGATAGACAGAAAATAGCAGAAAAATGTATTCCACGTGCCGTCAGTCTTGGAGTGAAAACACAACAATGAAACCACCACCAGTTGTGTGAAGGCTTACCAGAGTGTAGGGACTCAAATGGGTATATGCTCAATGAGTCAGCAGGGCATGTGGTGTAACTAGTGTATGGGACCTCCGCATCTGGGTTCCAGATCAGGATTGAAGATAGTCCAATTATTCAGAGGATAACTCAGAGAAGCAGTCCTCAGAAGCAGCGAACATGTCAGACCAAATCCTCTCATGTGCTCAAATTGATGTAACCAAAAAAGAAAATACTCCACATAGTGTGAATCCATATAAACATTGGGAACATTCACATTTGGTATGTAGATCAAGCGCTTGAAAAGATATGATTTGGGAAATGCAATAACATCAGCAGGGCTCTATGCGTTTCGTCTACAGAGACATCATCTCGGGTGATGTCGCTTTAGACGAAACACGTCGGGACGATAATAATGTCAATAATGTTAGGGAATGATAGTACCGTATTTATCGGCGTATACCGCACACTTTTTTGCCCTGAAAATCAGGGCAAAATCGTGGGTGCACGATATACGCCGATACCCGCTTTCCCGCGCCGAGTTTGAATACTGCGCCGGCATATACCGAGCGCAGTACACTCGTGGACGTACAGGACGTGAGCGCGAGAGTAGCCGAGCCTGCCTGACTATACACGAGTGTACTGCGCTCGGTATATGCCGACGCAGTATTCAAACTCGACTCGGGAAACGAGCGGGGAAGACGCCGCAGAAGGATGCCGGACCCGACGAGGAGGACACTGGAAGCCGCAGACGGACGCCGGACCTGACGAGGCCGCCGATGGACGCCGCGCAAGACACCAAAACTGTAAGTACAAAAATCTTTTTTCCACAGGAATTTCGGGGCAACTTTAGGGGTGCGCGCTATATGCGGGAGCGCGCTATACCCCAATAAATACGGTAAATTGATTAGCGGCTTTGGTGAGTATGCCTTATTTTCCAGAGTACTGAGAATAATTGCACCAAAGTTGAAAAAAAAACTCAAAAAGGATTGGGATTGTGGAGGCAACAATAGAAAACTTCAAAAATGTATAAAAAATTATACAAATTTATTAAAAATATAAATATTACAAAATACATAAATACAAAAAATGATATATAAAAATATCATAAACAAAACAATATGTGGTGTAGATACTGTCCGTCATAGAATACCATCACCAGATGTTTGATGGCAAGTTGGAGCGGACTTGCCATCAAACATCTGGTGATGGTATTCTATGACGGACAGTATCTACACCACATATTGTTTTGTTTATTGTATTTTTATATATCATTTTTTGTATTTATGTATTTTGTAATATTTATATTTGTAATAAATTTGTATAATTTTTTTATACATTTTTGAAGTTTTCTATTGTTGCCTCCACAATCCCAATCCTTTTTCAGTTTTTTTTAATTGTTCAGTAATCAAGGGATGATGGCAACCACATGCCGCCCTACATGAGTTGACTCTTTTCTAATTGCACCAAAGTAATCCTTTACTGTACACCCATTCTCACAAAAGGAAGCTTCAGCAGGGTCAGGTCAATTTTATTTTAGCTTTTTATTTATTTTTTAAGTTTAACCACTTCCCATCCTGCCCATGTACATATGATCTCCCATCCTGGGTGGATATCATATGACGTCCTGGGCATCCCACCCGTCTTGGGGGTGCGTGCGTGCGCACACCCGGTGCACGTGCCCAGCGGCTGCGATGTGCCCGTGATCACAGCAGGACCGTGGATCTGTGCATGTAAACACACAGATCCACATCCTGTCAGCGATGAGGAGACCGATGTGTGTTTCCAGTACAGAGGAACACACATCGGTCTCCTCCCCTTATGAGTCCCCTCCCCCTACAGTTGGAATCACTCACCAGGGAACATATTTAACCCCTTGATCACCTCCTAGTGGTTAACCCCTTCCTTGCCAGTCACATTTACACAATAATAACTGCAGTTTTATAGCACTAATCGCTGTATAAATGTGAATGGTCACAAAAATGTGTCAAAAGTGTCCGATATGTCCGCCGCAATGTCACGGTCACAATAAAAACCGCAGTTCGCCGCCATTACTTGTAAAAAAAGAAAAAAAAAAAGAAAAATGCCATAAATCTATCCCCTATATTGTAGACGCTATAACTTTTGAGCAAACCAATCAATATACTGTACGCTTATTGCGATTTTTTTATCAAAAATATGTAGAAGAATACATATCTGCCTAAACTAAGGAATTTTTATTTATTTTTTTAAATTATATTTATTAAATCAAAAAGTAAAAAATTTGGGGCCAGATTTACAGTACAAGTATGCCGGCGTATCTACTGATACTCCAGGGTACTTTCAAATTTGCCGCGTCGTATCTTTAGTTTGAATCCTCAAACCAAGATACGACGGCTTTTGGCTTCGATCCGACAGGCGTATGGCTTCGTACGCCTTCGGATCGTAGGTGTAATACTTCGGCGCCCGCTGGGTGGAGTTCGTGTGGTTTTCCGCGTTGGGTATGCTAATTAACTTTTTTCCGGCGATCCACGAAGGTACGCGCGGCCCTCACATTCTCTTACGTCGTCGCTAGTCAGCTTTTCCCGGCGTATAGTTAAAGCTGCTATTTTGTGGCCTATAGTTAGACTTGCTATGTTAAAGTATGTCCGTGAATAGGAAAGGACGTAACTCACGTCGACGTTCAAAAAATGACATCGGTGCAAGCACGGCGGGAAATTTCAAAACGGAGCATGCACAGTTACGCGCCTAATTTAAATGATCCACGCCCCCTACCCGGATCATTTGAATTAGGTGGGCTTGCGCCGGAGGGATTTACGCTACGCCGCCGCAACTTTACAGGCAAGTGCTTTGTGAATCAAGCACTTGCCCGTAAAACTTGTGGCGGCGTAACGTAAATGCGATACGTTACGCCGCCGCAGATGTACCTGAATCTGGCCCATTGTGTTTTTTTTTTTTATTTGACGCTCTTCTTTTGTTTATAGCACAAAAAATAAAAACCGCAGAGGTGATCAAATACCACCAAACGAAAGCTCTATTTGTGGGGAAAAAACTTGAGTACAGTGTTGCATGACCGCGCAACTGTCATTAAAACTGCGACAGCGCTAAAAATTGGTCTGGGCAGGAAGGGGGTGAAAATCCCCAGTATTGAGGTGGTTAAACTGATGTTTTATACCATTTTCCTGTTTAGTTTACAAATGAACTATTACTACAAGGTGCATCCATGACTCTGCTTTTGTAGAGCATTCTGAGTTTTCTAAACAGAAAGCACAGCAATATCTTTTTTCTACAAGTGCCATCAGTGCCATCTTATCAGTGGCCATTAGTGCCGCCTAAGCTCTGGAGCAACTGCACTTGCAGAGGGCACAGTCTATTTGCTTTTAGTAAATCAACCCAAAAGTGTCTATACCTCATTAAAGGACAGGGGGTGGAGCTATGCAAATGATTTATTTCTGCCCCTGGGATAATGGTAAATCCTTAATGGAGACAAGGAGGTTCCATATATTTTAAGAAGATTCTACTGTGTATGGTCAGTTATGAAATGATTGCTTGTAAGACAGTAAAAGAGCAAAGCTAACAGGCAATGTAGCAACCCACGATGACCGGCCAAATACTAATTTTGTGAATTTAAATTATATATATATATATATATATATATATATATATATATATATATATATATATATATATATATATATATATATATATATTATATTTAAATTATATTAAGTTTGGCAGTATTTATTATGCTCAGGATCTAAAATATATTTTTATTATATTTTTTTTATTAAATATTTTTCTTACATTTTAAACTCTAGTATTTTTTTTACTAGAACTCATGCCAAAATCAAACGTGTTGCACTGCTGAGATTAATAAAAGTGAAACATCAATACTAAGCAAACAATAGGATCATGAAATGAAATTGTGTTTTCAAGTACTGTATATGTGCAATAATAAAAGCCTTTAAACACAATATATAGCATAAAAAGCTTATTACAAAATGAACAAGTCCCAACTGTAGTCTGGTGTCTCCAAATAAATATGTGCAGTGCTGTAGAACATTTCAGCACAAATTTTTGAAAAGCCCATGGCGTGTGAAACACACCCAAAAACTCCACCCGGTGCCAAAAAAATGTGCACACACATAAAGAGTGAAAAACACAAAAATGTGCAACGGGTGTTACACTTGTCCTCCACTAGGAAGGACCTAACCCTGATCCCCCGGGGCGTTAGGCTCCAGACGGGGACTGAGGTACTCACATGGTCCGTGCACGAAGCCAGACGGACCCCATTCTTCGGAGGGTCTGCCGAAACAGAACCCACCCAAGTACTAGGTGGGGCTCCCCCGAAGGGAGACCCCATGAGAGCAGGCGAACTAAGCCAGAAGGCCATGTCCACCCACTCCCAAGACGTTCAGGGCTGGCCCGAGGACCAGCACCCTACTTATCACACTGTGATAAACGTGCTACACCAAACAAAAAAAAAAAAAAGTGACAACACAGGGGATAAATAAAAAGAAAGTGGGGGAGAAGGAAGATGGGGAGAGTGAAAAGTGACCATCGTGCAGTACGATGGCCGTCCCTCCGGCCAGGAAACAAAAATTCCTCTGGTCCCAGCCAAAAGGCCCGGCCCGAGGCAGGTGTAAAAAAAGTGTGTGTGGTGACGTGACCAAGGTGCCACACTCGAAGTGCCCTCTCAAACACTTGTGCAAGTAGGGCACCCCTGGACTGCCACTCCAGGGGCACAATCAGCACAGGCTTTTCTCCCAACCCTGACCAACAGCCCGGACAGTCACAGCCCCTTTCCCCACCAGGAAGGAACGAGAGCTCCGGAAGCTCAGGGAGAGAGCCAAGCCAAAATCGCTCTCCCCGTCGCCTCTTTTGCTCCCTACCTAATTATACTCTGGAAGGTACTAGCCTACAACTGACCCCCCCTTAACAGTAGGGTGGGGTCGAAGTTCCCTCTCGAGAAACTGGCAAGGGTAGGAACTGCATCAAATCCAGGCCAGAAGACCAGGGACCCGACCCTTCAGCTTCGACCGCATGATTCTCCATCCCGATCAGACGGCTTTCACCTCCACGCCAGCAGGTTTTTCATCTGCCACCGCCATCCCTTTCCACCTCGCCGTGTACTAGGGACGGTTAGCATAGCACCACCTCCTGGCAACTGATAAGAACAGACACTACACTTGATCTTAGCCAAAAGGCAGAGAAGCGATGTATCGTGAAAAAAACGTATTACAACATCAGCAAGTCCCAACTTAGATGGTTATCTATCTATCTCCTAGCAGTCAATAAAGAGTTTCTGTATGTGAAGATAGTGATACCAAAACTCCAGTGCTGCAATCCACACTCCAAAGACGTAGCCTCACCTTAGATCAAGGGTCTCAAACTGCCGTCCCTCTAGCTGTTTCAGAACTACAACTCCCATGAGGCATTGCAAGGCTGAGAGTTACAAGCATGACTCCCACAGGCAGAGGCATGATAGGAATTGTAGTTCAGCAACAGCTGGAGGGCCACCAGTTTGAGACCCCTGCCTTAGATCATAGACCCATAATTTAATAAAGGTCAGAAAGCGCCTTGCACAGAACACAGGGGTTGAATAAGGGACTTAGGATATTTTGAAATGTTTGTTTTTCCACTCCTCCAATTACCAGGTATATAAAACTTTAAGGGGTTGGTCAATCACTAAAATTACCCACAGTGTAGTAGTAATATCAAATAATACCAATTTATTAAAATGAAATTACACACACATTTAAAAAAAGCAGCAAAATTACATATACAGACAAATTCCAGGTTCAACTCGATGACGTCATTTGTCTCCGCTCAGCGCGTTGCATCACTCATGACGTGACGTTATCAGGATATCATGATGGAGATCACGAAGACACTGGATAACCAATTAAGTTAGTATTTGCTCATGTTGTAATATGTTTTTCACACAATAAATTTGTGTTGCAACGTTCTGTGTCACTGCACATATTTATTAACCACTTCAATACTGGCCACTTTCGCCCCCTTCCTTCCCAGACCAATTTTCAGCTTTCAGCGCTCTCGCATTTTTAATGACAATTGCGTGGTCATGCTACACTGTACCAAAATAAAAATGTTATCATTTTGTTCACACAAATAGAGCTTTCTTTATTGGTATTCATTCAAGACTTTTTTTTTTTGCAATAAAAACTTGGAAAAAAACAATATTTTCTTCTTTCTATTTAAAAAAAATAAAAAATAAAATCGAATTTTGTCATAAATTTAAGACAAAATGTATTCTGCTACATGTCTTTGGTATAAAAAAAATAGTGTGATCACGGACAGATGTACGCAGATGATCATGTACAGATGTGTGCAGGTAATCACGGACATAGGTGTGCAGATGATCATTGGGACATATGATTTTACTGTTACATATGTGGGGGACAGGTGTTTTTACTGTGTGGGGACACAGTGTTTTGGGGACACTATTTTGGGGACTTTGTGTGTTTACACTGTGTGGGGACACTGGGCTGGTAATCAGTGTGTAAAAAGCTGTAAAAAGCAGCTCATACTCACTGATCACCGGCCGGCTGCAGAGACCCACTCTCCTCTCCTCACTGACAACTTCCGTGTGAGGAGAGGAGAGCCGATCACTTAGCAACCGGCTCTCTATTTACATCACATGACGGCTGTGATTGGATACAGCCGTCATGTAATCAGGAGGGCCAATCACAGAGCCCCCCTGCCGATCGGAGATGCGCCGTGTCCGTGTGACATGAGCGCATTGGGATCACGCCGCTGCACGTGCTCACGTGATCCCCCTCCTTCTGAGGGACGTCCACTCAGAAGGAGGAAGCGTCCACCCGACCGTATATGTGCAGTGGCCGGGTGGGAAGTGGTTAAAAGACACAGCTTTAGGTAGATTCAGAAAGAGTTAGACCTAACTCAGAATCTACGCCGACTTATGTTTAAACAGAGATACGCTTAAACATATCTAAGATACGATGGCTTGCGCCGTCCTATCTTAGATTGCAATATTTCGGATGGCCGCTAGGTGGCGCTTCCATTGCAGCCGGCGTAGAATATGTAAATGAGGAGATATGCCGATTCACGAACGTACGCCCGGCCGACGCAGTACTTTTACGCCGTTTACGTAAGAGATAGGCCGCGTAAAGTTAGAGCTAGGCCCTAGTGGAATAGTAATGTCAAGTATGGCCGCCGTTCCCGCGTCGAAATTCGAATTTTTTACGTTGTTTGCGTAAGTCGTCCGTGAATCGGGATTTACGTAGTTTACGTCCACGTCGAAATCAATAGGCCCGTACGGCGTACTTAGCCGCAATGCACACTGGGAAATGTAGGCGCCCGGCGCATGCGCAGTTAAAAATAACTTAAAAAACGTGAGGTCAAGCACCATTAGCATAAAACACGCCCCCCTCAAACACATTTGAATTAGGCGCCCTTACGCCCGCCGATTCAGGCTACGCCGACGTAAGTTAGCAGGCAAGTACATTGTGAATCATGTACTTGCCTCGCTAACTCACGGCGGCGTAGCTTAAATTCCTTAAACTACGCCGCCGCAAAGTTACGCGAACGTACCTGAATCTACCTACTTGTACTTATTTATTTTGTGATTACAAAATTGTTATTGTCATTTGTTTTGCCTTTCTCTGGATCAACGTTTGGCCTTCCTCTGAATCAACTGTATATAGGATAGTATTGTGTATTGTAATTTTTTTACTTTTTTTTTTCTCTTTTATTGGTTGAACTTGATGGACTTGTGTCTTTTTTTTGGACCAGACTAACTATGTAACTTTGTGATAAGCTTTCATACTATATATTGTGTTTAAAGGCTTTTTTTTATTGCACATATATTTTGAAGACACAATTTCATGATCCTTTTTTTGTTTAGTATTGATGTTTAAATTTTATTAATCTCAGCAGCGCAACACATATTTGATTTTGGAATTCTTCTGGTGTGAGGAACACATTTATAATGGTAGCAGCAGCTGAGTATTCCTTTTAGAGCACTATCTGGTTTGTAGGTGGCCGCGCATGAGTGTTTGTTTCTATGTGTTAGGATTAAAACCCGTGCCTGGTGTTTACTGCTATCTGGGGCTCCATTAGAGAGATTTCTCCTCACATCTTTTTTTTTTTTTTATGTAACAATAGTTTTTCCAGACATGATGAAAAACCTGAAACAGGGACAAAGACAGCAATATAAAATCTTGAATGCAGAGAAAAGCCAGCTTGCTGGAATTTTACCGTATTTATCGGGGTAGTCGTGCCGTCGTATAACGCACACCCCAAGCTTAGAAGGGAAATTTAGGAAAAAACATACATTTTGGATGCTCAGCCTTGTCGGTGTCCGTCTGATGTCGGCGTCCATCGGCAGCCTTGTCCGGCGGCTGTCTGCGGCCTTGCGCGGGGTCTGTCCAGCCTTGTCGGTGCCCGTCTGCTGTCTTGCCTGGCGTCCATTGGCGGCCTTGTCCGGCGTCCGTCTGCGGCCTTACGCGGGGTCCGTCCAGCCTTGTCGGTGCCCGTCTGCTGTCTTGCCTGGCGTCCATCGGCGGCTTTGTCCGGCGTCCGTCTGCGGCCTTGCGCGTGGTCCGTCCAGCCTTGTCGGTGTTCGTCGCGTCCGTCTGCCGGTCCGTCCAGCCTTGTCGGTGTCGGTCGCGTCCGTCTGCCGGGGGTTGCAGCGTTTTGTGTTTGAATTTGGCACCTCGGTCGAGCTGTGCAGAGCCGGATTTCCGGTGTGTTCGGCTCCTCTCCCGTGGCTGCGGGCGGAGCTGAGCGTGGCCGAGCCTAGCCGAGTGCGTGGTACACTCAGGTCGGTCTTTGTCGGGCTTTGTCGGCGGCGCTCAGAGACAGCGAGGATCGGCGTATAACGTGCACCCACGATTTTCCCCTGATTTTAGGGGGAAAAAGTGCGCGTTATACGCCGATAAATACGGTAATTCTTTCCAAGTTATATGCGATGCATAGTAACATTCCACCAAAGTTCAGAGGACTTTGTGAAGGTGACAGGCATAATGGTGTCATTCAAATTTTGCCACCATTGTCATTTATACAGCGATCAGTGCTATAAAAATGCACTGATTACTGTGTAAAGCCCTGTACGCACAATCGGTTTGTCTGATGAAAACAGACTGATGGACTGTTTTCATTGTAAAAACCGATTGTGTGTGGGCTCCATCGGTTTGTTTTCCATCGGTGAAAAAAAAGAGAACATGTTTTAAATTTTTCCTATGGATAAAAAAATGATCGCCTGTGTGGAAGTCCATCGGTCAAAAATCCACGCATGCTCAGAATCAAGTTGACTCATGCTCGGAAGCATTGAACTTTTTTTTCAGCACGTCGTAGTGTTTTACGTCACCGAGTTTTGGCACGATCGGATTTTTGACTGATGGTGTGTAGGCAAGACTGATGAAAGCTTCATCGGATATCCGCCGAAAAAATCCATCAAGTTAGATTCCATCAGATATCCGATCGTGTGTACGAGGCTTAAATGACACTGGCAGGGAAGGGGTTAAAAACTAGGGGCGACTAAGGGGTTAAGTGTGTCCTAGGAAGTAATTCTAACTGTGAGGGGGCTGGGCTACCAGTGACATGACAGCGATCACTGTTCCCGATGACAGGGAGCAGTAGATCACTGTCCTGTCACTAGTCAGAACAGGGAAATGCCTTGTTTACATAGGCATCTTCCCCGTTCTCCCTCTCTGTGACACGATTGCCAGCACCCGGTGGACACCGAGTCTGCGGGAATCCGCGGGCACGCTCACGGAGCGTGTGCGCTCGTACAACGGCAAATTCAAAGCAAAGTACAGGTACACTGCTTTGCGCAGCCGTGTCATTCTACCGACGTACATCTACAGGCGGCAGTTATCCTCGGGCACGCTCACGGAGCACGTGCGCTCACAAAATGGCAAATTCAAAGCAAAGTACAGGTACACTGCTTTGCGCAGCCGTGCCATTCTACCGACGTATATCTAAAGGCGGCGGTCGGCAAGTGGTTAAAGAGAAACTGAACTTTGGAATGTATGCCCACAAAAAGGCAGGCAGAGGCAAAGGTCATATTATTAACTTACCATCCCTTGTTATGCTCTGTTTATCTGTGTGGAGACCATGGCCTAGACAAAGCTGACCCCTTATGAATGAGGATTTGAGGAATAATCAAAAAGCAGGAGTTGAGGTTCAGGAAGCTGAGACCAAGAGAATGGATGAAGTGGATGCATAGCCATTCTTGCACTGCAGCTCCTCAGTAGTGATGAGCTTGGGTTTGGTTTTCTTGGGTTTGGTCTGAACCCAAGTTCAGGTGAACCTGAAAGTTAGCTCTCATTGACGGACCACAGCTGATGTACACAAAAGGTGTGGGGATACTCATAACTTCATTGACTCGGTATGGACACATCACTGTTTTCGGTCAATTACATTTACCTATTATAGCTATGTGGCCATATTACGTCAATGATGTCATGTGCATCCATACCTCTTTGGGAGGGAATCTCTCACATGCAACGCATTGACCCTGCTATGATAGCCAATCCCTGGGTTCCAGCCAAACCAGGTTTCACTGAACCCAAGCTAATCCCTAGTCCTCAGGTACACCTTCCTCTCCAGCAAGGAGAACAGTGAGCAGCACCGTAATGACATCACCAAATCTCACTCTATATCTCTTGAGACTAGCAGTCAGAGGCAGCACTGCCTTAAGTAAAGCCCCATTTTTCTTTTTTTGACCTGCAAAAGTAAAGACTATGGGCCAGATTCTCAGAAGAGTTACGACGGTGTATCTCAGGAAACACCGTCGTATCTCTATTTCTGAGCCCGGGTATCTAGAATCATTTTCGCATAGATACGGCCAAGACCCGACAGGTGTAAGTCACTTACACCGTCGGATCTTAGATGTAATGCAACGCCGGCCGCTAGGTGGCGTTTACGTTCAGGTCTCATTTGACTATGCAAATGAGCCTGATACGCCGATTCCCGAACGAATTTGCGTCGCGTACTCGTCGCTTACGTCGTTTCCCTGTAAGCGTAAGGTTACCCCTGCTATATGAGGGGTAACCTTACGCCAGTCCGCCGTATGCCATGTTAAGTATGGCGTTGGGTCTGCGTCGTCTTTTTCCGTCGGTTACGTCGTTTTCCTAAGTCGTTCTTGAATACGACTTTACGTCAATGACGCATGCGTCGGCGTCATTGACGTTTTCCGTTGTGAGCTGGAGCATGCGCACTGGGCTATTTTTCAGCCCGGCGCATGCGCAGTTCAATCGGCATGGGGGCGCGCTTAATTTGAATGCAAGCCGCCCCCTTCGAATTACGCGACCATACGCCGGGCCATTTACACTACGCCGCCGCAAATTACGGAGCAAGTGTTTGGGGAATACGGCACTTGCTCCTGTAAGTTGCGGTGGCGTAGTGTAAATGGCTTACACTACGCCAACGCAGATTCTTAGAGAATCTGGCCCATAATGTGCTAGTATGCATCACATATTGGCCACATTATGGTAAACTTACCTGCAAACGAAGCCCTCACTATTTCTCGCTGGAGGCAGCATCATCTTCCTTCCGGGTCCGCAGATGTCTGATGATGTAATCGGCTACATATACAGTAAATATCTCTTAACCACTTCAGCCCCGGAGGATTTGGCTGCCAAATGACCGGGCCACTTTTTGCGATTCGGCACTGCATTGCTTTAACTGACAATTGCGCGGTCGTGCGACGTCCATTGATGTCCTTTTTTTCCTCACAAATAGAGATTTCTTTTGGTGGTATTTAATCACCTCTGCGGTTTTTATTTTTTGCGTTACAAACAAAAAAAGAGCGACAATATTTTTTACCTTTTGCTTTAATAAATATTCCCAAAAATATCTAAAAAAACAGTTTTCCTCAGTTTAGGCCGATACGTATTCTTCTATATATTTTTGGTAAAAAAATAAATCGCAATTAGCATTTATTGGTTTCGTAAAACTTATAGCGTCCAAAAAAAAAAGGGGATAGATTCATGGCATTTTTAATAATAATTATTTTTTTACTAGTAATGGCGGCGATCAGCAATTTTTATCGTGACTGCGACATTATGTCGGACACATTGGACACTTTTGACGCTATTTTGGGACCATTGTCTTTTATACAGCGATCAGTGCTATACAAATGCACTGATTACTGTGTAAATGACACTGGCAGGGAAGGGGTTAACCACTAGGGGGTGAGAAAGGGGTTAAGGGTGACCGAGAGAGTGATTATAACTCTGTGGGGGCTGGGCTACCAGTGACACGACACTGATCACTGCTCCCGATGACAGGGAGCAGAAGATCACTGTCCTGTCACAAGACAGGACAGGGAAATGCCTTGTTTACAAGGCATCCCCCCATTCTGCAGCTCCGTGACCCGATCGCGGGACACCGGCGGACATGAAGTTGCTTTGGCAGCCGTGCCATTCTGCTGTCGTATAATTGCGTGAGCCGGTCTGCAATCGGTTAAACAGTGCACATTTAGGAGATATTTATAGTACCCATAGGTAAAAGTTATTATAGGCTTACCTATAGGTACAATACATGCATGGGACTTTACTTCCTCTTTATGACTCCATGCACACTAGGAGCTTAAAAAAACTGCTAATAAAACGCTGGATAAAAACGCTAATAACAGCATTTTTTGCCGGAATTTAGCAGTATTTTCATCGGGTTTTATGAGTGCTAGCGAGGGGTTGTGAAGGTGCGGTGGGTGTCTTATCCGAATCTGGATCCTGCCCCCCCCCCCCCATTGTGTACTCCCTACTCATTTACCCCAACAATTGTAAAAGGGAGTAAAAACACAACAACAGTTTTTGATAAGTCCTTTATTTAAAAAAAAAACTCCCCTGGAGTAGATCCAACATCAGTCACAATGAACAGCGGCCGCTGACCCGATGGCGGCTGACCCACTCCTTAACAACCAGCTATACACTGGTTGTTAAAGAAGAGTTCCAATTGTTAAATTGTTTTATTTTTTTTGGCTGAATATCGTTTGTTTCCAACTTCTATTTATAGCACTCACCTTTCTTGGATGTATCTCCGCTCGATTGCCGATTTCATAGAGGAGGATATCCATATTGCTTGTGGGCATGTGAAACCCACAAGCACTATCTTCTGAGATCAGGTGCAGCTGAACGACCAGCATGCACTGCCCGTTCTCACGCATGCGCAGTATGTATGGCTCGCAGCGCCGTACACTTCTAACGTTGCCACCACAACGGGCTTCGTCGTCGGAAGTGCCCGTCCCGTTGTGATGGCAACGAAACCCTCTGCGCTGCACACTTACTCATGGGAAATGATGACACACATCTCCCAGGAGCATTAGCGAGCACAGGCGCTGAGGGAAATGACGTCAGGCGCCAGGGAGAGGAAGAGGCAGATTACAAGGCACCCCTTAGCAACAGCCAGGAAAGACTGAGTAACAATTTTTATTTTTTTTACAAATGTTGTTGCTTAGGTTTATTGCTGCTGGATACTGCAAAGTAAATTTTATGGGTGGAACTCGACTTTAAGGAAGCCGATAAGAAAAAAAAAAAAAAAATGCTGGAAACCGTTGCTTAGCAGAGGTTAGCAGGAACTTCTAGAATCTGTCAGTTTTTTTTCTACTCTTAGAAGTGGAGGTTTAAAAATGCCTCTAGACTAAAATAGTGTGCGTGGACACCTAGAATAACACTATTTGCTTCTAGAAGCAGAACAAAAAAAAAAAAAACTCTCAAAAGCTGCTGCTAGTAGCATTTTTTACGCTAGTGTGCATGGAGCCTAATGTCACCCTGCAGATATACAGCTATGAGAGTGTAGGCAGAGGAGTGCCTAGGCACACTCACATACCAGGAATTGCTCTGCTATTTTTTATGAGGAATTCAAGGCTCAGGCCTCGTACACACGACCGAGTTTCTCGGCAAAAACCAGCAAGAAACTTGCTGTTTTTTTTTTTTTGCCGAGGAAACCGGTCGTGTGTACATTTTTCGATGAGGAAACTGTCGAGGAACTCGACGAGCCAAAAAGAGAGCATGTTCTCTTTTTCCTCGACGGGAATGTAAAAAATTGGCTTGTCGAGTTCCTCAACAGCTTAACAAGGAACTCGACAAGCAAAACGATGTGTTTCGCGCATCGAGATCCTCGGTCGTGTGTACGAGGCTTCAGGTACAATTCCCATTTCTAAGTGCCCCCCATAACAAAGAAAATTTTCACTTTTTGTGTTCAGGTTCACTTTTTTATTATCATTTTTTTTTGGGGCTAATTTACCTGCAATTTGGGAACCAATGAATTGGATTCTTTGGGGTTCTGTTATTTTCCCTGTGCTGCTTTGAAGGCTTATATGTCAGCGTGCTAACTGGTACCTCTCAATTATAACACATGGGGGGTTATTTACTAAAACTGCAGGGTCCATAATCTGGTGCATCTCTGCTTAAAAAACAATCAGCTTCCAGGTTTTAGTGTCAAAGCTTAATTGAACAAGCTGAAATTAGAGGCTGAGCGACTACCATGTGCAGCTGCACTAGATTCCGAATGCACCAGTTTTAGTAAATCAACCCCATGCTGCTAACTGACAATCAGGTGCAAGTACTTTCTCTTCTGACATCCAAAGAAGGCTACAGAATGTATATGGGGATGATACCATTGACAAGATCAATTGTCAATGGTGCCATTTCCATAAACAGATCTGTAGCCTCCTGTGGATGTTGGGCAACTTGCACCCATCCCTTGCCAAGAACTCATTGACGGCAAGTTGCGTCTGCTTGGAATCCATTATGAATGAAAGAAGAAGAAGAAGGAGGAGAAGGAGAAGACGAAGAAGAAGACGAAGAAGAAGACGAAGAAGAAGAAGAAGGAGGAGAAGGAGAAGGAGAAGAAGAAGAAGAAGAAGAAGAAGAAGAAGAAGAAGAAGAAGGAGAAGAAGCAGAAGAAGAAGGAGGGGAAGAAGGAGGAGAAGAAGGAGGAGAAGAAGAAGAAGAAGAAGAAGGAGAAAAAGAAGAAGGAGAAAAAGAAGATGATGATGATGAAGAAGAAGATGAAGAAGAAGACGAAGAAGAATGAGAAGCAGAAGAAGACAAAGAAGAAGACGAAGAAAAAGAAGAAGAAGAAGGAGAAAAAGAAGTAGAAGCAGAAGAAGAAGGAGAAAAAGAAGTAGAAGCAGAAGAAGAATAAGGAGTAGTGTTGAGCAGAATATGCCATATTCGATTTCGCGATATATCTCGAATATATATTCGAATATTCGTGATATTTTATCGAAATTAATTGATTGCGATTTTTCGCTATTGCGAATGCGAAAATAATTGCGATTTTTTTAATAACTGCGGTAGGAGCGCTCTGATTGGCTTAGAATATTCGTGATATTTTATCGAAATATCGCAACATGCGAATGCGATATTTATTGCGCAATTTCGAGATATGCTGGAGGAGCGCTCTGATTGGCTCAGAATATTTGTGATATTTTATCGAAATATCGCAACATGCGAATGCGATATTTATTGCGCAATTTCGAGATATGCTGGAGGAGCGCTCTGATTGGCTCAGAATATTCGTGATATTTTATCGAAATATCGCAACATGCGAATGCGATATTTATTGCGCAATTTCGAGATATGCTGGAGGAGCGCTCTGATTGGCTCAGAATATTCCTGATATTTTATCGAAATATCGCAACATGCGAATGCGATATTTATTGCGCAATTTCGAGAAATGCTGGAGGAGCGCTCTGATTGGCTCACTCTGAAATCGAATATTCGAGATATTTTAACGCAATTTCACAAAATGCGAATGCGAAATTGATTGCAGATATTTCGAAAACTGCTGTAGCAGCACTCTGAAATCGAATATGTATGATATTTTAACCAAAAAACATATTGCGATTGCGATTTTTCGATTGCGCATGCGCAATTGCGCGAACAACACGCGACCATTTCCTGGAGCCTTGCCAGTTTCCAACTTATGATCGCAGCGCAATCACACAGCAACATGGTTGGAAGCAATTTCACTAAGTCTGAGGAAAAGTTGCTGATTTGTGTAAGTATTTTGACCACTGTTATTTCATCATCTTCAACTGCATTTTAGTCTAGTTTAAAAGTTAGTATATATGATCAGATATTAGTATTTCACAAAAAATGTGTCTCCTGCTTTTACAAAACTACAAGTCCCAGCATGCCTGGACAGCTGCAGACACCCTGGTTGGCAAATGTGTATTTAGGCACTTTTCCTTGTTATTTAGCATAATGAATTTAACATTTTTTTGGACATAGGACGTATGCGAACGTCCTGACTTCAGTGTCCTCAAGGCCCAAGGACGTTCGAATACATATTGCCCTTTAGATGTTGCAGAACTACAACTTCCAGCATGCCTGGGAATGCTGGCACTTCTAGTATTGTAAGTTCTGCAGGCCCCCATTTTTCAGGCCTTTATGCACGGGTCTCTAAACTGTGGCACCCTAGATGCAGCAAAAGTAAAATTCTTAGCATGCACTGACAGACCGTGGCTGATGGGAGTAGTAGTTTTGCAACAGCTGGAGGTGGACTGGTCTTGAAACCCAGAGTTAGGTAACAAACCCGTAGTGTTTTGCAACCATTCTGCCTCCAGCTGTTTTTTTCCTGTTGAAAAGCCTGTGGCGTGCAAAACACAACCCAAAAACTCCACCCGGATGCAGTGAAAAATGTGCACACACCTAAAGAGTGACATCACAAAAAACTGCGACGGGTACATACGTCAGTGGCCCTCCGAAAAGGTCCCGTCTCTGACCCCCCGGGGCGTTAGGCTCCTGACAGGGAAAAGAGTTAGCAACGCATATCTCCCCTATACGTGTATCCTGTGTTGTTAATAATATATTCATAATTATGCAAATGATAATGGCTGCTATATTTATGCAAAAAAGGTGGCGACCGAAATGGCAGGATATAAAATCTGTCATGTTACCCCTGTCATTGATTAATAAGGCGAGAATGCTTCCAATTGTTGAATAGCATACATTTACGTCATATATCCATAAGGCTGTCAACAGAAGTATTACAATATACTTTGTTCTTCATCTTGCAGAAGTTCCTGGAAACAGGATACGATAAGCTGCGGAGGCAGCCAGAGAAAAGGGCTGTGGTCAGCGCCCAAATCGCTGACTTTGGCGGCCAACACGACCACAATGCGATTGTGAAGAAGTGGTCTGACCTGAAGAGGCGCCAAATGGATCAGGTCAGACGTCTTCGGGCTAAATATCATCCAGGTAAGTTATTGTTGACAGTTATGTTTTTTTTTTAAAAAGTGTATTTTGTGCGTGAACTCGAAAGAGAGAGGAGCCGGCCTGCAGGAGTTGGGAGGCCTCCCCCAGAGGCAATCTGCCACCTTTCTCCATGCCCCGGTTGGCAATGGCGGGTGTGAGGGGGTCCTCCCAACCCAACCTCGCATAGCACACCCACCAGGGGCGGGGCTGAGACCACCAAACTCAATTCACAGGTAGCCGAGAGCGGGATCCGAACCCCTAGCTGCAGAGGTGAATCACTTGTCAGTGCAGTGGCAATCGCGTGGAGCCACCGCAGCTCCTTTGGTGACAGTTATGTAAGGTCATATGTAATTCATGTAAGGTCAGATGTTGTTAACCAAGATGCCATGTTGTGCTAACATATATCACCACCAGCCAAGGTATTCATAGTACTGTTGAAAAAAGACATGGGACAGCAGACAGGAACACAGAAGTTATGTGGGAACATACTTTTCCCATTGCTTTGCATGGGACTTTAAAGAAAAACCCCGACCATGGCAAGTGGGGGTGGGTAAGGTTTAAACCACCTATCCTATGTTTGTGGCTGACATATAAGTAACCTGTGTGCCAAGTTTCATATAAATATCTTTAGCCGTTTGTACGTGATGCTGGAACATACATACATACATACATACATACATTTATGCACACACACACGTTGAGTTTTATATATATAGATTACCACTAAATTCCTGTGTTAGGAGTGGGGTTGTTATAGTAATCCCGTGTGCTCCATCAGGCCCTCCAAGGAGACAAAAACAGCTCATTTTAACATGGTGGCATCCCAGCTCACGCTCAGTCCCCTGTAGTGCCCACAAGACCCTTTAATATAACATTGTCCCATTGGTTAAAGCGGTTGTAAACCGCATAAACTTTTTTTTTTTCCCCCCAAACCTGCAATGCAAAAGGCATAATAGGCTAGTATGCACCGCATACTAGCCTATTATGAAATACTTACCTCGGAACGAGGTGTGTACCACTTACCTGGTCCACGCCGAGCAGGATGTCATCTTGCTCCGGCGTGTCTTCCGGGTATCGCCGCTCCAGCGCTGTGATTGGCTGGAGCGGCGATGACGTCACTCCCGCGCGTGCGCGCGGGAGATTTAAAATCGGCAGGGTCCGGCGATGCCGGTCCTTCAGCCGTGGAGTCCCCCCTGCGCATGCGCCGCCCGCATTGCGGGGGTAATATCTCCTAAACCGTGCAGGTTTAGGAGATATTCTCCTTACCTACAGGTAAGCCTTATTATAGGCTTACCTGTAGGTAAAAGTCCAAATAGTGGGTTTACAACCACTTTAACTGTCTATATAAATCAATTTGTATTCATATACAATACAGCAGAGTACACAGAATTTGCATACGTCATTAGAAAACATTTTTATAATATATGAACATTGTGTTATTATAGGAGCTCCAATGCCAGTTGTGCGCGCCAAGCGCAGAAGGCGCCAGGCCGATGAGGAGGAGGAGGAGGATGCGGCAGAGGAGGATGCGGCAGAGGAGGAGATGGATGAGGAGGAGCAGCCAGGGCCCTCCCACTCCCCAACCCCAGCTCCTGTTGAGGAGCAAGCTGAGGAGCTTCCCCCCCCCACCACCCCAACTTCTCAAGCAGAAGAGCAGGAGGAAGAGAGCGGTCCTGTGAGCCTCGTTCAGGAAGGTAAATATGTGCACAATGATTAATAACATTTCAACAACAAAATGTAGATATAAAAATGGACAACATATAAAGCGCACCTGTCAGATTGTAGAACCATAATATGGTATTGATGCTAGAAGTATACAGGTAGTGCATAATTATTAGGCAAGTTGTATTTTTGAGGATTCATTTTATTATTGAACAACAACCATGTTCTCAATGAACCCCAAAAACTCATTAATATCAAAGCTGAATTTTTTTGGAAGTAGTTTTTAGTTTGTTTTTAGTGTTAGTTATTTTCGGGGGATATCTGTGTGTGCAGGTGACTACTATTACTGTGCAGAATTATTAGGCAACTTAACCAAAAAATAAATAGATACCCATTTCAATGATTTATTTTTAACAGTGAAACCAATATAACATCTCAACATTCACAAATACACATTTCTGACATTTAAAAACAAAACAAAAACAAATCAGTGACCAATATAGCCACCTTTCTTTGCAAGGACACTCAAAAGCCTGACATCCATGGATTCTGTCAGTGTTTTGATCTGTTCACCATCAACATTGCGTGCAGCAGCAACCACAGCCTCCCAGACACTGTTCAGAGAGGTGTACTGTTTTCCCTCCTTGTAAATCCCACATTTGATGATGGACCACAGGTTCTCAATGGGGTTCAGATCAGGTGAACAAGGAGGCCATGTCATTACTTTTTTTTATTTAATACCCTTTCTTGCCAGCCACGCTGTGGAGTACTTTGACACGTGTGATGGAGCATTGTCCTGCATGAAAATCATGTTTTTCTTGAAGGATGGTGACTTTTTCCTGTACCACTGCTTGAAGAAGGTCTCTTCCATAATCTGGCAGTAGGACTGGGAGTTGAGCTTGACTCCATCCTCAATCCGAAAAGGCCCCACAAGCTCATCTTTGATGATACCAGCCCAAACCAGTACTCCACCACCACCTTGCTGGCGTCTGAGTCGGACTGGAGCTCCCTGCCCTTTACCAATCCAGCCACGGGCTCTTCCATCTGGCCCATCAAGACTCACTCTCATTTCAGCAGTCCATAAAACCTTAGAAACATCTTTCTTGAGATATTTATTGGCACAGTCTTGACGTTGCAGCTTGTGTGTCTTGTTCAGTGGTCATCGTCTTTCAGCCTTTCTTACCTTGGCCATGTCTCTGGGTATTGCACACCTTGTGCTTTTGGGCACCCCAGTGATGTTGCAGCTCTGAAATATGGCCAATCTTGTGGCAAGTGGCATCTTGGCAGCTGCACGCTTAACTTTTCTCAGTTCATGGGCAGTTATTTTGCACCTTTGTTTTTCCACACGCTTCTTTTGTTTGATGATCACGCTTCAGAAGCTTTGCAACTTTAAGAGTGCTGCATCCCTCTGCTAGATATCTCTCTATTTTGGACTTTTCAGAGTCTGTCAAATCCTTCTTTTGGCCCATTTTGCCAAAGAAAAGGAAATTGACTAATAATTATGCACACCTGATATAGAGTGTTGATGTCATTAGACCACACACCTTCTCATTACAGAGATGTACATTACCTAATATGCCTAATCTGTAGTAGGCTTTCGAGCCTATACAGCTTGGAGTAAGACAACATGCATAAAGAGGATGATGTGGTCCAAATACTCATTTGCCTAATAATTCTGCACTCCCGGGATGTGTTAGACACATAACAAGTGTATACACATGATAATGATTGATTAATAAGCAAAAAAATTTTTTATTTATTTGGTAACGTTATTTGAAATCCAAATGTTTTTTTATTATATCCTAACAGTATCAAGAAAGATGATGAGGCAGAACGCGCTTATAAAGACAACCCACCAGAGGATCCTGGTAAATCAGCGCCAGATCCGCTACCTGACTCAACAAAATGTGCTGCTAGAGCAGCAGCAATCAAAAAATATTGCGGAGATGGAACGGCTTCAGAAGCTCAATCAGAGTTATATCTGAATTTATTTTTTTATTAATAAATATTATTTTTTGGAAATGTTTCATTTCTTTTTGAGATAGATTTGTAGGTTTTTCAACACATCTAACTTCACATCAAACAAATCAACATCAACACATTTAACTTCATAATAAGCAAAAACATTTTATACTATTATTTTATTTAACAGTAACCTAGGACAAACTAAAGCACACGACACAGACACGACGAACACAAAATAAACTGTTGAAAAATGAACATAACAAAAGCAACAATATATATATATATACAAAGAGAGAGAGAGGGAGAGCAAGAAAGAGAGAGAGAATGCAGATGAGCTCTTGCAGACAGCCCAATGGTTGCAGTATAAATGCCGCAAAACAGGGTTTAACATAAGGTTCATTGTTATAGTTACACTTGCTGTTTAGATCCGGTCTGGTAGCTTGTAGCGGAGGCTGTTGGTGGATCCGCTGTGCCAGAGAGGTCATGAAGCTTTACTCAGCATGGAGGCAGCAGCAGGAGTATTAAAATATAATATAACTAGACAATGCATTTCCTGAGGAAAATGCGAGTGGGAATGCTGAATAGCTTAATTGGTGAGCCCCTTGCCAAAGACATTCACCATAACCACTACACTATCTTTAGGACACACAGCTTCTTTCTCTATCTGCAAAGTATAGAGTATGCTGACTTCCTGGTCGCCCCTCCCCCCTCAATAGGTTTCCCCTCCCCCCCAGGTCAGTGAGGAGGAATATTGCACTGAGGTCAGGAAAGTGATTTATGGAAAGAAATAACATTACAAACGCTTTTAATTCACAGATCTAATACATGATTTAAGCCTCCAAACAAAGCTTAATAAATCCTCAAACGTACATGCAATTGATACAACGACTACACCGTTTGAAATACACGGCCCTTGTAAACGCATCGATATGAAATTTATGTAGATAAACTTAAAAATGTGGCCATGTCTGCGATTTAGAAAAGAGCGTCTTTGTGAGTTCTGCAGCAACATTTTTTAGATAATTTCACATGAGAGTCTATGAGACATAATTTCTGGCTGTTGCTCCAATAACTAAAACTAAAATACGTATCGCAGAATTGATCACATTGCCATAAACCAGACAAGCATAGCTACGTTTTGATATAAAAATTGTGTATGAAAAGTAGATCTTGTGGGCGTGAGACCAATTTGTTTCCCCTTTTTGTAAAGATATTTTTAATTACAAAGATCTCCAATGTTAAGGTCACATGACAGACTCTAAATCCCCTCCATAGGATTACATTATAACCTATCGCATTTTTGTGGAAAATTCGCAAAACGTAAATTGCGTTTTCACCAAAAAATTGTAAACGATAACGATCTGAAAAGTCATAGCCGGATAGCTAAATATTTTGTGACCGCTTTACAGTTTTTTCAGTGTCTGTAAGTGAAAGTATGAAGTAGCTGAAACTTTTGGCAGGGCATGTGAATTCAAAGGGGAAAAGGATGTTCTCATTGACTTCAATGTTAAAAAAAGGGTCTAAAAGCTTAAAATTTATAAAAGTGTAAAAAGTAGAAAAAAACTTGAAGAAGTCCCATCATTAGCTGAAAGAGACGAACATTTTTACAGTTGAATGGTCTCAATAGCTGAAAGTATGCCGAAGTTACGCAGAACCAAAAAACGTAAGGAATAATAAGATTACTAAATTTACGTATATCAATACTGGAAATGTTTATTAAAGCATTCACACTAATTAAGATTAATACATTTACGGGTATCCATACTGGGAATGCTTATTAAAGCATTCCCACTAAGTATCACACAGGCATGATTTACAAGCAGTAGTGGTAATAGTAATAGATAGCATAAAAACACTTGGGGAATACTTTACAGCATCAGTAGTGGTCATAGTAGTCAATAGTGTACCAAAAAATTGGGACACAGGTGTCTTGACTGAGCTGTAATAGTAGTAGTAGACATTGACAATACAGTGTCAAATCACTCGGGCAAGAGGTGCCATGATGAACAGCAGTCTTAATAAGAGTATATAGGGTGTGAAATAACTGCTGACATAGGTGTCTTGACTGGGCAGCAGAAGCAGCAGTAGTAGTATTAACAGTAGTAGTTGATACAGAGTCATATCACATGGGCAGGAGGTGCCATGATGAACAGCAGTAGGAATAGGAGTATATAGAGTGTCAAATAACTGCTGACATAGGTGTATTGACTGGGCGGCAGCAGCAGAAGCAGCAGTAGTAGTATTAACAGTAGTAGTTGACACAGAGTCATATCACTTGGGCAGGAGGTGCCATGATGAACAGCAGTATTAATAAGAGTATATAGGGTGTGAAATAACTGCTGACATAGGTGTCTTGACTGGGCAGCAGAAGCAGCAGTAGTAGTATTAACAGTAGTAGTTGATACAGAGTCATATCACATGGGCAGGAGGTGCCATGATGAACAGCAGTAGGAATAGGAGTATATAGAGTGTCAAATAACTGCTGACATAGGTGTATTGACTGGGCGGCAGCAGCAGCAGCAGCAGCAGAAGCAGCAGTAGTAGTATTAACAGTAGTAGTTGACACAGAGTCATATCACTTGGGCAGGAGGTGCCATGATGAACAGCAGTATTAATAAGAGTATATAGGGTGTGAAATAACTGCTGACATAGGTGTCTTGACTGGGCAGCAGAAGCAGCAGTAGTAGTATTAACAGTAGTAGTTGATACAGAGTCATATCACATGGGCAGGAGGTGCCATGATGAACAGCAGTAGGAATAGGAGTATATAGAGTGTCAAATAACTGCTGACATAGGTGTATTGACTGGGCGGCAGCAGCAGAAGCAGCAGTAGTAGTATTAACAGTAGTAGTTGATACAGAGTCATATCACATGGGCAGGAGGTGCCATGATGAACAGCAGTAGGAATAGGAGTATATAGAGTGTCAAATAACTGCTGACATAGGTGTATTGACTGGGCGGCAGCAGCAGCAGCAGAAGCAGCAGTAGTAGTATTAACAGTAGTAGTTGACACAGAGTCATATCACTTGGGCAGGAGGTGCCATGATGAACAGCAGTATTAATAAGAGTATATAGGGTGTGAAATAACTGCTGACATAGGTGTCTTGACTGGGCAGCAGAAGCAGCAGTAGTAGTATTAACAGTAGTAGTTGATACAGAGTCATATCACATGGGCAGGAGGTGCCATGATGAACAGCAGTAGGAATAGGAGTATATAGAGTGTCAAATAACTGCTGACATAGGTGTATTGACTGGGCGGCAGCAGCAGCAGCAGCAGCAGAAGCAGCAGTAGTAGTATTAACAGTAGTAGTTGACACAGAGTCATATCACTTGGGCAGGAGGTGCCATGATGAACAGCAGTATTAATAAGAGTATATAGGGTGTGAAATAACTGCTGACATAGGTGTCTTGACTGGGCAACAGAAGCAGCAGTAGTAGTATTAACAGTAGTAGTTGATACAGAGTCATATCACATGGGCAGGAGGTGCCATGATGAACAGCAGTAGGAATAGGAGTATATAGAGTGTCAAATAACTGCTGACATAGGTGTATTGACTGGGCGGCAGCAGCAGCAGAAGCAGCAGTAGTAGTATTAACAGTAGTAGTTGATACAGAGTCATATCACTTGGGCAGGAGGTGCCATGATGAACAGCAGTAGGAATAGGAGTATATAGAGTGTCAAATAACTGCTGACATAGGTGTATTGACTGGGCGGCAGCAGCAGCAGCAGAAGCAGCAGTAGTAGTATTAACAGTAGTAGTTGACACAGAGTCATATCACTTGGGCAGGAGGTGCCATGATGAACAGCAGTATTAATAAGAGTATATAGGGTGTGAAATAACTGCTGACATAGGTGTCTTGACTGATCCAGAGGAGTCATGGGAGAAAATCATGTGGTCAGATGAGACCATAATATAACTTTTTGATCATAATTTCACTAACCGTGTTCGGAGGAAGAATAATGATGAGTACCATGCCAAGAACGCCATCCCTAATGTGAAGCATCATGCTTTGGTGGTGTTTTTCTGCACATGGGACAGGGTGACTGCACTGTATTAAGGAGAGGATGACCGTGGCCATGTATTGCGAGATTTTGGGCAACAACCTCCTTCCCTGAGTTAGAGCTTTGAAGATGGGTCGAGGCTGGGTCTTCCAACATGACAATGACCCAAAGCACACAGCCAGGATAACCAAGGATTGGCTCTGTAAGGAGCATATCAAGGTTCTGGCGTGGCCTAGCCAGTCTCCAGACCTAAACCCAATAGAGAATCTTTGGAGGGAGCTCAAACTCCGTGTTTCTCAGCGAGAGCCCAGAAACATGACTGATGTAGAGAAGATATGTGTGGAGGAGTGGGCCAAAATCCCTCCTCCAGTGTGTGCAAAGCTGGTGTAAAACTACAAGAAAGGTTTGACCGCTGTAATTGCAAAGAAAGCCTACTGTACCAAATATTAACATTGATTTTCTCTGATGTTAAAATAGTTATATTCAGCACTGTAAATACATCAGGTCCGGGGCTTCATCAGGGAATGCATGACAAGGGACCCTTCAGCGCCCTGAACCGACGACGGGTGCCAGAAAGTCACCGCCGATCCAGGACTCATTCATCTTTATGAATGTGAGTCTGTCCACGGAGTCTGTGGACAGACGGGTCCTCTTGTCCGTGACCACCCCACCTGCCGCGCTGAATGTCCGCTCAGATAGTACGCTGGAGGGGGGGCAAGACAATAACTCCAGCGCATACTGAGCGAGCTCGCGGCAGGTGTCCAATCTGGCAACCCAGTACTCCATGGGGTCGTCGGTGCTCATACTGTCAGAAGCACCGACGGACGCCATGTAGTCTGCCACCATGTGGGCCAGCCGCTGGTGGTGACTGCTGCTGCTGCTGGTGCTGGTACTGGGTCGCTCGGTTTGGAAGAACATCCTCATCTCTTCCATTAGGTCCCCTGCTCGGCTGCTGCTGGGTGCAGCCACCTGCTGGGTGAGATGAGGGGGGACAACTGGAGGCCGGGGAGTTGCCTGCTCCAACCGTCTGACAATGCCTGCCTGCAGTTCCTCCATCCGGTGCTGCCTCCGGCTGGCTGGGATGAACTGCTCCAGTTTCCCCTTGCACCTGGGATCCAAAAGGGTGGCCATCCAGAAATCATCCCTCGTCTTGATGGTCTTAACCCGGGGGTCCCTCCTGAGGCATCTCAGCATGTGGGCAGCCATGGGGAAGAGCACAGCCCGCTGTGACTCCTCAATGCTGGCCAGGTGAATGAGGTGCGACTCTTCATCCCTGAGGCGCTGCTGGTCAAACTCAGAGATGCCCAACCCCCGGACTATCGGTGCCCCCAACACCGGCTCTCCCTCCTGACCAGGCCCTGACTCCGGGACGACACCAGCAACCACCTCCTCCTCCTCTTCATCATCATCCTCCTCCTCCTCCTCCTCGTCCTGGCCCTGGTCTCGGTGGAGCATTGCTGACTCCTCCTGCTCCACCAAGGCACTCTCCCCAGCTTCGAGCAGGCGATCTAGTGTCCTCTCCAGCATGAACACTATTGGCAGCACGCTATTGAGGCCGATTTGCTCACTGCTGACCATCTTGGTCGCCTGCTCGAAGGAGGACAACACTTGGCAGACCTGGTTTATCTGCCCCCACTCCGCACAGGCGATGAAAGGGAGTTGTGGTGAAGCCCTCTCAGTGCCTAGTTCCATCAGGTACTCCCTCACCGCCCTTTGCTGCTCCCACAACCTCTTCAGCATGTGGAGGGTGGAGTTCCACCGCGTCACACTGTCCACAATCAGCCTGTGAAGGGGCAGATTGTACTTCCGCTGCAACTTGGACAGGGACGCGGTAGCGGTTGGGGAGCGCCTGAAGTGGCTGGCAATCCTACGCGCCTTTGCCACAATGTCACTCAACCCTGGATAAGTGCGCAGGAACTTCTGCACCACCAGGTTGAGGACATGTGCCAGACAGGGCACGTGGGTCAGACTGCCAGCACTAAGGGCGGCGAGTAGGTTGCTGCCGTTATCGCAGACAACCATACCTGCCTGGAGCCTTCGGGGTGTCAGCCACTTCTGGACCTGAGCCTGAAGTGCTTTCAGCACTTCTTCTCCAGTGTGTCTCCGGTCCCCTAAACTAACAAGCTGGAGCACGGCCTGACAGCGCACGTGCCCCACACTTGAGTAGCTACGGGGGCGCTTGCTGGGAGGCTCAGCAGCTGCGGAGACAGTGGCTTGAGGGAGACCAGCAGTTCTCCCCTGGACACCCAGGGGCGGCACCACAAGATCGGTTGCCGCCGATCCCTCACCGACGCCTCGGAGGGAAACCCAATGGGCCGTGAAGCTGATGTAGCGCCCCTGCCCATGCCTGCTGGTCCAGCCATCCATTGTCAGATGAACCCTGTCGCTGACAGCGTGATCCAGCGACAGGGTTACATTCTGCACAATGTGCTGGTGTAGGGCAGGGACACCAGTCCTGGCAAAGAAATGGCGGCTGGGGACACGCCATTGGGGTTGGGCCTGCTCCAACATCTGCCTGAAGGGGTTGCTGTCAACTATGTTGAAGGGCAGCAGATGTTGGGCAATAACCCTTGCCAGGAGCCCATTGAGGGAACGCACACGTCGGTCTCCAGGGGGGAAGGGAGTGGTGCGGTCAAAGGCGTCTGAAATCGACGCCTGGCGCCGGACGGCAGTGCGGGACACAGACGCGGAGGGTGCTGTGGAAGTAGAGGTCTGGCTGCCGGTACCAGTACCTCTACTAGAGGGAGCGGGGGGGCATGACCTGCTGGAAAGAGATGAAGATGTGGCAGGGGCTGCTGTACCCTGCTCACTTGTGGTGGTGGCGCTGCTACCACCACCACGCTTCATCTCGTCATACACCGCCCAGTGGTTTATCCTCAGGTGCTGGTTCAGGGCTGTGGTACCCACCCGAGCCAAACACTTCCCTCTCTTCACCCTCACTTTACAAATCCGGCAGATGGCCACGGTAGGGTTGTCTGCCACCAGGGTAAAGTAATTCCAGACAGGTGACTTCAGCACCGCCCTCCTGTCAGATGGGGTGACGCTTACTTGCACCTGCTGGGACTCGGTGCGCACAGGTGGAGCTGCCTGCTGCTGCTGCTGCTGCTGCTGCTCCTCCTCCTGACACCTCCTGCTGCCATCACCAGTGGAGACCCTGACGATGGTCTCCCTGGTGGTGACCTGGCGCACCGTTTCACCAGGGTGCCTACCTTCCCCGTCGTCACTGACGTAGTGAGCCGACGCGTCAGATGGCAACCATGATGGGTCACCCTCTTCGCCCCCAGAGATGTCAGACCAAGGGCTGAAATGTGTTGGTCTGAGGGAACCAACTGACATGGAGCCTCTAGCCTGGCTCCGCTGTCCCCTCACCCACGCCTGGGTCTGACTAGGTGCTGCTGTTTCCTGCACCAAAACAGCAGCACCAGTTTGAAGGGATGTCTCTGGGATACTGCCAGCAGGTATCCCATCCTCCTCATCCATCCCTTCAAAAAGGTCCTGACCATCAGGACAGAGCTGGAGGTCTGCCTGATGCATGGCCTCCCCCAAGATATCCCTATCACTGTCGCTGTCGAACAGTAAGATGCTGGACTCTTGGGGGCTGGGGGGGGTACTACAGGCACCGGAGTAATGGTGGTACTACTGTGAGTCGGGACCGACGACTCAGTGGCACTGCTGTGCCCCATGTAGTCCACCACTACTTCAGCCTGAGATGGCAATATCGGGCGGCTGCCCGATGGGAAGAACTCCCGGATCAGGCGTACTCCCCTTGCACCCGATCCTCTAACACTAGTAGGGGCACAAGAGGTACCCCGTGCTGGCAGCGATCCAGCACTGGGAGTAACTCCCCTACCCCTGCTGCCACGGCCACGGATGCCGCTCATTATTGCTGATATGTGTGTGGGGGGGGTAAACTTTATTGGGGGGGGGAAATGTGAACAAAATGTGTTTTTGTGTATTTTTTACAAGACAGGCACGCAGACAAAGACGTACACAGACAGCTACTAAACTATAAGAAAAGTAGTACACCAAAGACAAGGACTACAAAATTAAAGAAAAAAAAAAAGCACTAAACAAACACTAACTTTTTTTTTTTTTTTTTAAACACAAAACA
The DNA here is from genome assembly GCF_905171775.1 of Rana temporaria. Taxonomy (NCBI): domain Eukaryota; kingdom Metazoa; phylum Chordata; class Amphibia; order Anura; family Ranidae; genus Rana; species Rana temporaria. The sequence continues at coordinate 39,135,091 of NC_053489.1, read as the reverse complement.
CAGACACTAAACACACACTAAGCTAAGCTAGATGAAATAAATGTACACTAACAGTGTGTACACTTACTACACAAAATTTAACTAAACTGAACACAAAACTTAGCTTTTAGAAAAGCTCTTTAGGAAAAACTAAACAAAATGTGAACTGAGATGCCTAGCAAATATCACTGAACAGCGAACCTGCAAGATCTAACAGTAACACAAGATGAACAAAACTTAGCTTTTAGAAAAGCTCTTTTATAAAGCTCAGCAAAATGTGTACTGAAATCTCTAGCAAATATCACTGAACAGCGAGGATTGCAGGATCAAACAGTAACACAAATGAACAAAACAGCACAAAACAGCACAAAACGTAGCTTTGAAAAAAGCTCTTGGGTCTATTGCTTTGAAAAAAGCAGTTGATATACTGGAAAAGATCCACTGGAATCACTAAATAGCAATGCTGGTGATGATCTAAATCAATCAGGAACAAAGACACAGGAACACAGAAACAGCCTCCACACTCTATAGCCAGCTTCTGAATCTGCAATGAAATGGTGCTGGGAGTGAGCTTATATAATGTCCATGCAGGCAGGTTCCTATTGGTTGCTAACCTCTGACGAGTGTGGAAGGAGAACTCTGATTGGCAAAAGGGCGGAGCAAATAATCGCGCAATATTCCTATTGCCGAATATTCGCATTGCGATTATTCGGCAATATAAAATGATCGCTTCAGCTACTCGGCCCAAGGTCTCTAATCATACCAGCAATGCTTTTAGACGTCTATGGAGATCACTAGGATGTGATCTGTTTTAAAAATGAAACTGTAAAAATCGCTCTGATGCGGAAGATCGGGGCGAGGAAAGTAATCGCGCGATATTGCGTTTGCCGAATAATCGCATTGCGATCTTTCTGGAAAATTCAATGAACGCTTCAGCTACTCGGCCCAGGGTCTCTAATGATACCAGCAATGCTTTTAGACGTCGATGGAGATATCTAGGATGTGATCTGTTTTAAAAAAAAAATTTAAAAAAATCGAATATTCGGAATTGCGAATATTCACCGCGAATTTCGAAATATAGCGCGATTTCTCGAATATGCTATATTCGAGTCGAATATTCGCAATGCGAATATTCGTGAGCAACACTAATAAGGAGAAGAAGAAGTGGAAGAAGGAGAAAAAGAAGTAGAAGCAGAAGAAGAATAAGGAGAAGAAGAAGGGGAAGAAGGAGAAAAAGAAGTAGAAGCAGAAGAAGAATAAGGAGAAGAAGGAGGGGAAGAAGGAGAAGAGGGAGAAGAAGAATAAGGAGAAGAAGAAGGGGAAGAAGGAGAAGAGGGAGAAGAAGAATAAGGAGAAGAAGAAGGGGAAGAAGGAGAAGAGGGAGAAGAAGAATAAGGAGAAGAAGAAGGGGAAGAAGGAGAAGAGGGAGAAGAAGGAAGATAAGAAGAACAAGAAGGAGAAGGAGAAAAGGAGAAAAAGAAAGAGAAGTAAAAGAAGAAGCAAAAGACGAAGGAGAAGAAGGAGAAGAAAAAGGAGAAGAACAAGGTGAAAAAGAAGAAAAAGAAGAAGAAAAAGAAGGAAAAGAAGGAGAAGAATAAGAAGGTGAAGAAAAAGAAGAAGAAGAAAAAGAAGGAGAAGAAAAAGAAGAAGAAGAAGAAGAGTTACTATAGAGAAAGAGTTCGTCTTCCAACATAAGCAATTTGAATGAGCTATGTAAGTTAATAAAAAAAAAGTTATGCTCACTTTTGCATTACTTTTGATACAGCCCACGTCATTTAATTACATCAAAGTTAAACTTTTTATTAATATTAATAATAATAATAATAATAATAATAATAATAATCAATGCCATACTATTGATATTTTTACAGATCAGTGTAGTATTACCAGTGATAAAAGCATATCAATACATCTATCTCTTTTATTTATTTGTTTATTTATATATTTCTATTACCATAATTGCTGATATTTACCACTTTATTCTTAATAAATCATTTTATATTTGGTTTGCAGTTTATTGACAGCTATCCTAAGCAGCAGCTTGACAATGGCGAGTGTCTCCTTTGTTAAACCTATCCACATGCCCCCCACCCTTTCCTTAGTCCCCCAGGCCCGCTCTCTCTCCACCAGTGTGGTAGGGTTAACTGTCTTGAAATTGGAAGTGTCAGGCACACATAAGGGAACTGCTGTAATTCCCTGTCTGTGCCATTAAGCTTCCTGTCACCTCTTTGTTGTGTTAAAGCCAAAATGAAACAATGCAATTAGCTTGTTACAATTAAAGTGACGCGACTGGATAAATTGTAATCACTTGCAGCGAAGCTAGGCATCCCTGCAGGACCCAGTCGCTGCGGCTCAGCTGCCTCATTTGCATAATTAAAATATACAAATGATAATGGATTTTGTAGTCAATTTCCAGCGGCTGTAAATTCGGAAAACTATGAAATTAGAGTAAAAACGATGAAGCCCGCCTTGAGGAAATAAGGATGACACGTTTTTGACAGTAGGGGTGTTTAGAAGTCTTGTATAGCCTTGAAAAAAAAAAAAAACTTTATAAAAAAGTCAGACTAAAAAAAGATGACACGTGACGTTACTTAATAGTTTCCTGGGCCGCGAGAAGACGAGATAGACTGATTACCTTTGCAAATTTACGCTGCTTCTCTGACAAGCCGAATTCTAACCTTAGGCGACACCTTCTCCCTGATTATGAAGAATTGAGAATGAATTAAATGCATAAAAGGGCTGTCACTGATAGACAAAACTAAAGGGAAAGAAATCAAATTAGCCTTTGCTGTATTTTCGCTGGGAGCACAATCGCAGTTTAAAGACGCGCCGTGCAAAGCGATACCGGTTTTCTTAACCGTTCTGATGCTAAAGGGGCTGTAGCAGAATACTAATTGTTCAGAGATACAATTGTCCCGGCATGCTGAATGCAACTTCAAACGGATTAAGTCAATTCGTGACCCAAAAACACACATAATGGTGTCAATAACGCTTTTTAAAAAAAGGAATCGTGATACGTAATTAAAATCTGATGGTAATTAATTTCCTTTTTTTCTAATTAAAGTGTTTCTAACTCACTTAATATATATATTTTTAGATGTAGTGCCCACACTCCTTTTTTTAAAGTGGATGTAAACCCAAATTTTTTTTTTTTTGCTGTCACAATGTAGAGTATAAGATTTCTTATCATCTGTGTCCAGTCTTGCCACAAAGAGTTAATCCAGCTCTGAGCAATCCTCTTTTATTGTTCAGTGAAATAAAACAGACTTACAGAGAAAAAACTTAGTCCGTTCCGCCCCCTTGCTGTGAGTGACAGGTTATTTACATATCTCATGCACTAGCCTGGAGACAGGCATTATGTTTTAATTCCCACCCCCCGCTCCTTTTCTGAAGTCACGTGGTTACTTTTCTGGATTTTGACTGGATGTTAGTGATCATAGCAGAATTTAGTGTAAGGAATACACAGGAAAAAAATGCATGTTGACGAGGGGAGTGTAGAGGTGGGCGGGGAGTCTACTGACATCATGACTCCACCCACCGAGCACCAGGGCGGTGCATTAAAGTAGAACCATTTTGTCACCTGTGTCCCATTGGGGAGATTTTCCTTCACTCTGTGTTCCATAACTAATACAGGAAGTGAGAGGAAATCCTTCCAAAGTGTGGGAATGGTGTCACCAGAATCACCAAAACAAGTGTCCCTGCTGTTGAAAGATTTCCCATCTATTCCTGTTCTGGTGACAACTCAAAATTTCGGACTTTCTTAAAGCGGAGTTCCACCCAAAAATGGAACTTCCACTTTTTGGAACCCTCCCCCCCTCTGGTGTCACATTTGGCACCTTTCAGAGGGGAGGGGGGAGCAGATACCTGTGTAATACAGGTATTTGCTCCTACTTCCTGGCATAGAGGACCATTGTTATCTACGCCACTTCTGGCGCCTACTCTGTACCCCCGCTGTCTTCTGGGAGACACACAGGTCCCAGAACAGAGCAGGGACCATTGAAGAAGCGCAGCACCAGGGGTCAAGTCCTGGAGAAAAAAGTGTGGGAACTCCCACCCAAGATCCACTCCCCCAGCAAAAAAAATTAAAAATGATACGCTCATATGCATAATTACTACCGCGTGTTTTTTTTTTTTCGATCCTGTATTTGGATTCATCGGGTAGTGTGCGGGTATTCCGTCACTTCCTCGATGCCGCAATGTCTCCTGGGAGCTTTTGTCATTGTTCCCAGGAGATAATGCGGAGGTCTGCCGTGAGTTATTGCGGGATTTAGAAAGAAGCAAGTTCACTAAGGACACTAGTGACACTACATGATGAATCCATATACAGGAAGCGGCCAGTAACATAAAGGAATACTAAGGTTCGCCTGCCCCTGACAGTGACTCGAGCTGGGCATCGCCGCTTAGTGAAGGATTGGCTCAGATGGCTCAGCTGCTCTAGTCCTGCAAAGGGAACTGCGTTCCTGCTGTGAAAAAAGTGCAGGAACTCCGTTCCCACGCGTTCCCGCAGGACTTGAGCCCTGTTAGCCCACCAATCTCAGGAGAAAAAAGTATTGCCTGAAATAAGATCTGACCATTTGGTTTCCTCCCCTATGACAATGCTGATAACACATAAACATCATTTCTTGACCAGAACTATTGTGCACAATTATGTCAGGTTCTTTCTCCAGAACCTTAGGTCGGATTTTCAGACCACGATCACATGCCTATAATCTGCTGCATAACAGCTCCCTAGGGTTGAGCAAAATTGAGAATTTTAATTCACCCCAAATGTTAGCAAATATGAGGAGATTATACATGCATTTCGCAATTTTGATTAAATAAAATCTATTTAATGGGAAAGGAAAATTTGGTGTGTGTTTTCCCTAAAGATAAAAAAATGTAATTTATAAAAAAAGGTAAAATTCATAGATTAAAAAATAGAAATACATAACAAACAGGATATCTGATATTCCCCATTTTTTTTGTTTTTCACACACTGCAGTAATTTTATTACCACTACCACTGTTCCTCTCTTGTAGCCCAGATTGGTATGTGGATGGGCAGTCAGGACTGAAAATCCTGTTAGGCCAGAGCAGTTTTTACTTCTCCAATCCCACCATAATGCTTTCCAGGTTTTTCAAAAGTTTGCTCATTTATTGCCCGTTCTCCTGACTAGGGATGAGCTTCGAGTTAGACTCGAACATTTTCTGTTCGACAGTTCAGCAAACAGTGAACAATTTGGGGTGTTCACGGCAAATTCGAAAAGCTGCGGAACACCCTGTAAAAGTCTATAGGAGAATTCTAAAGTGATAATTTTAAAGGTTCATTTTCAACTTATTGTCCTAAAAGGTGTTTGGGGACCCGGGTCCTGCCCCAGGGGACATGTATCAATGCAAAAAAGTTTTAGAAACTGACAGTTTTGATTTTAATTATGCTTAGAGTGAAACAATAAAAGTGAAATATTCCTTTAAATTTCGTACCTGGGGGGTGTGTAATGTATGCATGTAAAGTAGCGCATGTTTCTCGTGTTTAGAATTGTCCCTTTCTGAAGGAAAAAAAGTCATTTAAAAGTAATTGAAGAAAATGACAGGTCCCCCCCCAAGTCCATTAACAGGCCCTTTGGGTCTGGTATGAATATTAAGGGGAACCCCTGCCATTTTTTTATCTATATTGCCGGGATCAACAATTCATGAATAGCGGGAGTAGTTTTAATTTACTTTTTTTCCATCAAAAATTACATTTTATGCAGGGAACCAAAATAAAAAAAATGTGTGGGGGTGTCCCCAGATTCCATATCAGGCCCTTCAGGTCTGGTATGGATTTTAAGGGGAACGCCGCGCCCAAAAAAAACAATACCAGACCCTTTATCCGAGCACGCAACCTGACAGGCTGCAGGAAAAAGAGGGGGGGAAAGAGCATCAGAGGGGGGCGGGGTCACGTGACGGGTTGCCCCCCCCTTAGCTACATAAGAGCTGTCAGGCAAGCCGCGGTCATTCCCGGGGTGTCTTCGGTGGAGTCAGCATCGTGTGTGTGTACTGTGGGGACTGTGGGGGGGGACCCCTGTTATTTTTTTCAATTACTTTTCTCTGTATTGCCGGGACCGACAATTCATGAATAGCCGCAATGTGGGCAGTCAGGGCCAACCTGTCGCTTGAGGATCGGCTGCTGCCGCTACCATTCTCTGTAAGGGAATCAGGAAGTGAAGCATTGCGGCTTCACTTCCCAGTTCCCTACTGCGCATTCGCAAGTCGTGCTGCGCAGGGCTCAAGTCCTGCGGGAACGCGTGGGAACGGAGTACCTGCACTTTTTTCACAGCAGGAACTTAGTTCCCTTTGCAGGACTAGAGCAGCCGAGAGCAGCCGAGCCGCCCGAGCCAATTCTTCACTAAGCGGCGATGCCCAGCGCGAACCTTAGTAATCCTTTATGTTACTGGCCGCTTCCTGTATATGGATTCATCAGGTAGTGTGCGGGTATTCCGTCAATTTCTCGATGCCGCAATGTCTCCTGGGAGCTTTTGTCATTGTTCCCAGGAGACATTGTGGAGGTCTGCCGCGAGTTATCGCGGGATTTAGAAAAAAAAACATGCAGTTTATTAATTATACATATGAGCGTATCATTTTTATTTTTTTGGTGGGGGAGTGGATTTTGGGTGGGAGTTCCCACACTTTTTTCCCCAGGACTTGACCCCTGAACCAATGAATATGTTGATGCTTAGATGAAATTTTAGCATTCTGGTTATATGTATGATTTTTGGATATAGTAGAGAAGGGATACACCCAAAACCTTGATAGCTTCTCTTTAACCACTTCAGCCCCGGAAGAATTTACCCCCTTCCTGACCAGAGCACTTTTTGCAATTCGGCACTGTGTCGCTTCAACTGACAATTGCGCGGTCGTGCGACGTTGCACTCCAACAAAATATACGTACTTTTTTTCCTACAAATAGAGCTTTCTTTTGGTGGTATTTGATCAAATCTGCGGTTTTTATTTTTTGCGCTATAAACAAAAAAGTGTGCCAACTATGAAAAAAAAACAATATTTTTTACTTTTTGCTATAATAAATATCCCCCAAAAATATATAAAAAAAAATCTTTCTCAGTTTAGGCAAATATATAGTCTTCTACATATTTTTGGTAATTTGGTATATTGATTGGTTTTCGCAAAAGTTATAGCGTCTACAAAATAGGGGATAGATTTATGGCTTTTTTATTATTATTATTATTTTTTTATTAGTAATGTCGGCTATCAGTGATTTTTATCATGACTGCGACATTATGGCGGACACATCTGACACCTTTTGACACTATTTTGTGACCATTGTCATTTTTACAGCGATCGGTGCTATAAAAAATGCATTGATTACTGTGTAAATGACACTGGCAGGGAAGGAGTTAACGACTAGGGGGCGATGAAGGGGTTAAGTGTGTCCTAGGGAGTGATTCTAACTGTGTGGGGGCTGGGCTACGAGTGACATGATAGTGATTACTGCTCCGGATGACAGGGAGCAGTAGATCAGTGTCCTGTCACTAGGCAGAACAGGGAAATGCCTTGTTTACATAGGCATCTCCTTGTTCTGCAGCTCCGTGACACGATCGCGAGCACGCGGCGGGCATCGAGTGCTGCGGGCACGGTCATGGAGCATGCGTCGCACGCGCGCCCGCACGGCGATAAATTCAAAGCAACGTACAGGTGCGTTGCTTTGCGCAACCGTGCCATTCTGCCGGCGTATTTCAGCGTTAGCCAGTCGGCAAGTGGTTAACTGATCTCAGAAGCCTGGGTACACTGGCCCTGAAAAGGTACACAGCTTTCTAAAGTTCAGAAGAGCGACCCAAACCCATCAATTTAATTATGACCAAACTGTACATCAAGGGGCAGATTCACGTACAGCCGCGCAATTTTGTGCGGGCGTAACGTATCTGATTTACGTTACGCCTCCACAACTTACACGGGCAAGTGCTGTATTCTCAAAGCACTTGCTCCGTAAGTTGCGGCGGCGTAGCGTAAATCGGCCGGCAGAATTCAAATTCGGCGGGTAGGGGGCGTGTATCATTTAAATGAAGCACGTCCCCGCGCCGAACGAACTGCGCATGCGCAGTCCGTAAAATATCCCAGTGTGCATTGCTCCAAATGACGTCGCAAGGACATCATTGGTTTCGACGTGAACGTAAATGACGTCCAGCCCCATTCACGGACGACTTACGCAAACAACGTAACTTTTTAAAATTTTAAAGCGGGAATGACGGCCATACTTAACATTGTTACGCCGCACTTACGCCACCATATAGCAGGGGCAACTATACGCCGGGAAAAGCCTAACATAAACGTCGTAACTTTACTGCGTCGGCCGCGCGTACGTTCGGGAATTCGCATATCTAGCTAATTTGCATACTCGATGCGGAATTCGACGGAAGCGCCACCTAGCGGTCAAAGAAAAAATGCAGTTTAGATCCGACGGCGTAAGAGACTTACGCCTGTCGGATCTAATGGATATCTATGCGTGACTGATTCTAAGAATCAGTCGCATAGATACGATGGCGCAACACAGAGATACGACGGCGTATCTGGAGATACGCCGTCGTATCTCCGTTGTGAATCTGGGCCTATATCTCACTTTATTACTCCCGTGAAGTATCTTCTCTCCTTAACTGCTCCTGACCAAGCTGGATATATCTACAACAATAAAGCAAAGGAATGTCACCAGGCATGCTGAGGAGAGAAATGCCCTTTTAATTTGTGGAATCCGTCTAATGTTGGATACAAGACGTTTAGGGAGGAGGGCACCGTAGATTTGACAGAGGAGCAGCGATAACCCAAACTGGTGATGGAACGGCTATCAGCTGGTCACAGTGCAAACACAGCTGGTATTGGATTGACCTTTTTCAAACAGTAATGGATGTTTTCTGCGTTACCTGCATCGTCTAGCTGCTTCCCCGGGTACATATCTGCAAATAATCAAGACGAATCGTGCGTCCAATTTGCTATCGAGGGGGATCAATACGCCCCATATAAAATAATATTTCCAGATTACTGTTTTGTCATTGTGACTTTTGGGAGGGAGGAGATGATATTGACTAATGGAAACATAGATGTTGATGGAAGATAACAGCAGATTGACCTCTGGAGATTGTCAGTGGTGCCGTTATCAAGGCGTGACACGGGATTGTGACCTTCTTGTGGATTCTTCAACAAATATCCAAATGTTTGTGTGTTAACAAACAAACTCAATAAAATCTCTGGGCCAGATTCTCAAAGGCGTTACGACGGCGCAACACCATTTGCGCCGTCGTAAGTCCTAATCTGGCCCGGCGTATCTATGCGACTAATTCTTAGAATCAGTTACGCATAGATACCCATTAGATCTGACAGGCGTAAGGCTCTTACGCTGTCAGATCTTAAATGCAATTTTTTTTCCCGCCGCTAGGTGTTGCATCGTCGTTTTCCCCGTCGTCTATGCAAATTAGCTAGTTACTCGGGATTCGCGGACGACGCAGTGATTTTACGACGTTTCCGTAAGCGTAAACTTGCCCCTGCTATAATGAGGAGCAAGTTTACGTAGGTCCATCGTATGCCATGTTAAGTATGTCGTCGGGTCCACGTCGTCTTTTCCCGTCGGGTACGTCATTTTCCTAAGTCGTTCTTGAATACGACTTTACGCCAATGACGCACACGTCGGCGTCATTGACGTTTTCCGTCGAGAACTGGAGCATGCGCACTGGGCTATTTTTAGCCCGGCGCATGCGCCGTTCGATCGGCACGGGGGCGCGCTTAATTTAAATATAAGCCGCCCCCTTTGAATTACGCGGGGATTAGCCGGGCCTTTTACACTACGCTGCCGCAAACTACGGAGCAAGTGCTTGAGGAATACGGCACTTGCTCCAGTAAGTTGCGGCGGCGTAGTGTAAATAGCTTACGCGATGCCGCCGCAGAAAGTACAAGAATCTGACCCTCTGTTTTTACACTCTGCAAGTCATGACTGAATTCAGAGTAGGAAACTATAGAGAAGTTGTATTGTATCCGTCGCACTCCTTACAGGCTTGCCCGCAATTTGTGTATGGTGCTGTAGTCAATTGATGGATGGCACCACCATGCAATCATAGGAAAATAAGGACCTTTACCGGCACACCTTGGTATAATGATCTTGTCCTTTAATTCACATAAAACAACAGGCATCACAAACTGGTGTTTTGGGATTTTACAAGTTCCTGAAACTTCAGTCTGTGATAAAAGTCAAGATTATCACTATACTAAGGTGTACTGGTGAAGATCTTTATCTTCCACTTCAGGAAACTACCTCAGAGCACTGGGGAGCAATGGGAAACGTTACTTTAAAGGGGTTGTAAAGGAAAAAAATTTTTTCCCTAAATAGCTTCCTTTACCTTAGTGCAGTCCTCCTTCACTTACCTCATCCTTCCATTTTGCTTTTAAATGTCCTTATTTCTTCTGAGAAATCCTGAGAAATCCTGACTTCCTGTTCTTCTGTCTGTAACTCCACGCAGTAATGCAAGGCTTTCTCCCTGGTGTGGAGAAAGCCTCTTGAGGGGGGAGGGGGCGAGCAGGCAAGTCAGGACACTCTCTACTTTGCAGATAGAGAAAGGAGCCGTGTGTTAAGCCTCGTACACACGATAGGTTAACCAGAGGACTACGGTCTGAAGGACCGTTTTCATCGGTCAAAACCGATCGTGTGTGGGCCCCATAGGTTATTTAACCATAGGTTAAAAAAAAGCCAACTTGCTTTAAATTTAACCTATGGATTGGTAACCGATAGGTCTCAAAACCGATCGTTAGTAGGCACAACCATCAGTTAAAAACCCACGCATGCTCAGAATCAAGTCGACGCATGCTTGGAAGTATTGAACTTCGTTTTTTTCAGCACGTCGTTGTGTTTTACGTCACCGCATACTGACACGATCGGTTATTTAATCTATTGTGTTTAGGCGGGACGGACCATCAGTCAGCTTCATCGGATAACCTAGGACAACGGTCCTTCAGACCGTTGTCCTCTGCTTATGTAAACAGGGGGGAACTAATGCGCATAACCAAACTAACCAAACTGACCATGGGCAAATATAATCAATTAAAATAAATAAAATGTGTGTAAAGCAGCAGCCACTACTAAAACGGTGCTCACGCACCCACAGACATATGTAAAACAGGGGGTGTAATGGCGCTTGCTAATGGGAAGTTAATAATAAAGTGCAAAAGACAACGCACAGCAACGTATGAATACTAAACAATATTGTTCAATAATATAAACGTGTTCCACTCTTGAAGGCCCTTGATAACATCCACAACTGGGATGTAAAGGGTGGGAAAAGTGGGGATAATGGGTAAATGAAAGCTACAATGAAATAATCATCATCATTGAACAGGTGGGTGTTAAATCCAATCCTAATAAATTCCAGTGCTGTCACCAAAACAAACAAAAATCGGTGAGAGAAGTGAATAGTGATGACCTAGAAATGGTCCAAATGATCCAAATGACACAAAATGAGACTCCTCTGTGTTGGGAAAAAAAATTGTGCACCACAAAAATTTTGTGCAAGATGAGTGTAAATATATAAATAAATAAATATTCAAGCATCAATCATTAAAGCATTAAATATATAAATAAATAAATATTCAAGCATTAATCAATAAATATAAAAAGTAGTTCAAATAGATACAATGTTCAAAGTGAATAAACACTGTGGGCCAGATTCTCATACATTCGCGCTGCTCCTGGGCAGCGTAATATATGAGATCTACGTTACACCGCCGCAGGTCTACAGGTTTACATCCTGATTCTCAGAACACTTACCTGTAAACTTGCGGCGGTGTAGCGTTAGATTGCTCGTCGCAAGCCCGCCCAATTCAAATGGGGCGGGCACCATTTAAATTAGGCGCGCTCCCGCGCCGAGCGTACTGCGCATGCTCCGTCGGGTAAATTACCCGACGTGCATTGCGCTAAATGACGTCGCCCCGACGTCATTTGCCTAGATGTATACGTAAATGGCGTCCAGCGCCATTCACGGACGTCTTACGCAAACGACGTAATTTTTATTGAATTCGACGCGGGAACGACGGCCATCGTTAACATTGGTTGCGCCTGCTAATTAGCAGGGGCAACCTTACGCGTCGGGTACGCTACGCAATTAATTCGCAACGTTAATTCGCTGCGTCGACCTCGCGTATGTTCGGGAATCGCCGTACTTACCTCATTTGCATAGACGACGGGGAAAAGCGACGATGCGACACCTAGCGACGGGAAAAAAAATTACTTTTAAGATCTGACAGCGTAACAGCCTTACGCATGTCAGATCTAATGGGTACCTATGCGCAACTGATTCTGAGAATCAGTCGCATAGATACCCGGGGCCAGATGAGGTGTTACGACGGCGCTAATGGTGTTGCGCCGTCGTAACGCCTTTGAGAATCTGGCCCTAAATATATATAGTTCAACAATACCTATGATTAAGTAGCGTTGTACTGCTACGCAACGCGTCAGGTGACCGGGAAGTGCCGCTGGTGACGTCATCTCCGCTCGCGGCCGAGAGCGGAGATCTGCTGCCTATCGTTTAATATTCGCTGGAATAATCTGCATGCTGTTCACAGCCTACTCAAATGTGAGTGCTACTGTTTGTTTTATTAAATTTATTTTGATATACTGCACCATGGAGCCTGCTCTTTATTTGTATTGAGAGGGATCTGGACTTCTCTCACCGATTTTTGTTTGTTTTGGTGACAGCACTGGAATTTATTAGGATTGGATTTAACACCCACCTGTTCAATGATGATGATTATTTCATTGTAGCTTTCATTTACCCATTATCCCCACTTTTCCCACCCTTTACATCCCAGTTGTGGATGTTATCAAGGGCCTTCAAGAGTGGAACACGTTTATATTATTGAACAATATTGTTTAGTATTCATACGTTGCTGTGCGTTGTCTTTTGCACTTTATTATTAACTTCCCATTAGCAAGCGCCATTACACCCCCTGTTTTACATATGTCCTCTGCTTAACCTATCGTGTCTACGAGGCTTTAGTGGGCGTCCTGACACTCCTGCTCGCCCCCTCAAGAGGCTTTCTCCACCCCAGGAAGAAAGCCTCGCATTACGGTGGTGAGTTACAGACAGAAGAACAGGAAGTGAGGATTTCTCAGAAGAAATAAGGACATTTAAAAGCAAAATGGAAGGATGAGGTAAGTGAAGGAGGACTGCACTAAGGTAAAGGAAGCTATTTAGGGAAAACATTTTTTTCCTTTACAACTCCTTTAAAGTAACGTTTCCCATTGCTCCCCAGTGCTCTGTAGTTGATGATTCCCTTGGCTATCCAGGTGCAAATCCCAAGCAGGAGATCATCCCAAGCAGGGATCATCTAAAGATGGATAGATTAGGAGACAGTCAGACTGTCAGGATTGGAATAAGTATGGAGATGGAGATGCGAAGAGGGCTCCCCTTGCGGCTGAGTGCTGCGCAACCCTGGATTTGGGAACAAGGAGTGCGGTGCCCACAGAAGCACGGTTGGCCAGGTGCTTGCTTAAAGTCTGATGAGCTCAGCCACTGAGGGATGTCTGAGGCAGGCAGAACTGAGCTTGTTGTATTCAGATAAATGGAGATACCAGAAGCCAGGCCGGGGGTCAAACACAGGTAGGTCAATCCAGAGCATATAGAGGGGCGAGCCAAGGTCATAAACGAGCAGGGTCCAGGTACAACTTGAGGGTCAAGCCGGGTGGTCAGGAAGCAGAAGCAGAGTCCAGAAGCAGGCCAAGGGTCAAACACAGGAGATCAGGAAGCGAGGTCAAGGCAAGCCGGGTCACAACGGATAAGCACGGATCAGGAGACAAGGTCAAGGTACACAGGAGACTGAACAGATAATCCAGCAATGAGCAGCTCCAGCAGCAGGCTTATATAGACCAGGAAGTTAGTCATGTGATCCGTTCAGGTTAAAAGGAGGAAGTACCGCCCACCTTAGTCATGCTGTGCACCATGGCGGCCATGATTGTCTTGGGCGGAATTGCCAGTCCTTCTTCGGCCATTTCCCTGACACAGACAGGGGTAAGGAGCGGTAAGGAGTTCCAAAGGATGGGAGAAGCTCTGGAGAAATCCTGGAGGTGAGCATGGAAGGACGTGATGAGGGAGCTAGAGAGCAGGAGGTCTTGATAGGACCAAAGAGAGCAGCTTGGTTGGTATTTTGAGACCAGGTTAGTGATGTAGCTGGGGGCAGAGTTTTGGATGGCTTTGTAAATTATTGTTAGTACTTTTAATTTTATTAGTTGGGTGAGTGGAAGCCAATAGAGGGGTTGGCAGAGAGGGGTGGAGGACATTGAATGGTTGGTAAGGTGTATGAGCCTAGCAGCAGCATTCATGATGGCCAGAAGGGGGCATAGTCTATATAAAGGTAATCCGATGAGGAGGGAGTTGCAGTAGTCAAGGTGAGAGATGACCAGGGAGTGAATTAGAAGCTTGGTGGTGGCATTGATTAAAAATGGGCGTGATATGGAGATGTTGCGAAGGTTGAGGCGGCATGATTTGGACAGGGATTAGATGTGGGCCTGAAAGGACAGTTCAGAGTCTAGGTTACCCTTAGAACCTTGGCTTGTGGGGACAGACTGATATTTGCGCCATTGATCATGACAGAGAAGTCAGGGGAAGGGGCACATGGGGGAGAAAATGTTAAATTTCAATGAGAAGCTTTTGCGAGCTACCATGAGAGTTCACCATTATACTTACAAGCGAAAACACTACAGAAAAAATATGTATATACAAGCAGCTAGCACTGATCACATACTAATGTGCAAAATAGACTGAAATAAATACCGTATTTTTTGGCGTATAAGACGACTTTCTGGATGCAAAAAAATGCATCCAAAGTCGGGGGTCGTCTTATACGCCAGGTACGGTCTCCGTGCTGCGAGCGTCAATGATTTAAAAGCCGCTCCTTCTCTTCAGAGTGTTCTGTGATAGGCGGAACACAAATCTTCCCAGCAGCGCCTCTGTTCTGTGTTCCTCCTATCACAGATGCCTTCTCATCCTCCGACGCGATGAGAAAACGTCCGTGATAGGCGGAACACAGAACAGAGGCGCTGCTGGGAAGATTTGTGTTCTGCCTATCACAGGACAGTCTGAGGAGAAGGCGCGTCTTTCAAATCATTGACGCGCGCAGCACGGAGACTGTCACCGCCTGTCTATTCACGCAAAAAAGTGAGTGATTGCACTGTCTGTTTGCGGTGATTGCACTGGGGGGCAAGTTCAGGCACAGTGGGGGCAAGTTCAGGCACAGAGAGGGGCAAGTGAAGGCACAGAGAGGGGCAAGTGAAGGCACAGAGAGGGGCAAGTGATGGCACAGTGAGGGGCAAGTGATGGTACAGTGAGGAGCAAGTGATGGTACAGTGAGGGGCAAGTGATGGCACAGTGAGGGGCAAGTGATGGCATAGTGGGGGCAAGTGATGGCACAGTGGGGGCATGTAATGTAATGGCACAGTGAGGAATGTAATGTAATGGCACAGTGAGGAATGTAATGTAATGGCACAGTGAGATTTGAAAAAGCCTGTTTCTGTCAGCGGTTCTGGCTACCCCTCAGCTTCCAGAAAGACTAGTAAGAAGGGGGTAGTCTTATACAGTGAGTATATCCCAAAACCAAAATTTTTCCTGGAAAATTAGGGGGTCGACTTATATGCCAGAAAATACGGTACAAGTGCCGCGCTGTGCCAAACAACCCTAAAAAATATTTATATTATTAATCATTGCATACTAATAAAAATAATTTCATAACAACTGGAAATCCAACAATATTAATCAGGCAATGAATATGTGCTGAAAAAAGGTTTATTTAAAGGGTCACTAAAATAAAAATTTTTTTTAGCTGAAATGACTGTTTACAGGGTATAGAGACATAATAGTTAACTGATTCCTTTTAAAAATGATTAAAAATAGATAAAAAACAATCATATAATGTACCTACAGTTTAGTTTCGTTTTTGCTGTTGTTTGCTGGTTCTCTGATGTACAGAGAGCCAATAGAGGGCAGTCAGCCAATAGAGAGCAGTGATACTTTGTGTAAAACTCCTCAGCACCAATCCAGTTTCGTTTTACACACAGTAATTACACCTCCTTGATTAGTCACCACCGTGAGAAATCTCCCAGTACTGTGGTGATCAGGAAACAGACAACCAGGAAGTGTCCAGAACAGAGAGGATTTACAGCAACATCAAAGCAAAAACTAACAATGAGGACATGAAACCAGGACTGCAGTAAGGTAAAGGAAGCTATTTAGCTAAAAAAAAAAATCCTTTAGTGACCCTTTAAAGTGCTGTGTAATGTTCTGCGTGTGGCTTGAAAAATAGATGGATCACCATAGATAGAAAAAACTTTACAATCCAATCAGCGTTTCATCCACTGCTGTATCACCTCACACCTGCTCTCTGTCTATATTCAATGCATACAAAATCATATGTAATGGAAGCGTTTATAGGCATGCACAGCTTATTGCAATAGGGTGTGCATGTGTGTATATACTGACAGTGTACCTAGAGCAGTGGACAGTGTCAGTAGGGCAGTGGACAGTGTCTGTAGTTTTTTTTTTTTTACAGTTTTTTTTTTTACAATATTTTTAGGAGCCCCATTAGGGGGCTTTGGTGACATATCAGGGGTCTAATCAGGGGAAATCTGCACCACATAGGGGGACATCTGCACATGCCTATGGTAGTGTTTCATTTTTAAAATAATAATTGTGCTGAGGTTTGTACATGTCTGTAAGACTCTGGCTTGCAGGAAAACAATTTCCGCATATTTTAGTTTTTTGTCCTCTCAAATCCATTCCTTTTCCTTTTTTTTTTCAGTATTGTGGATGTGGTGTCAACACACACAAAGTAAAGTAAAACAAAGTCCTGCTGCTCACAGGTGAGTTGTCAACAGCTTTGATCCAAAAGTAAATCCTATGGAGTAGGGTGCACGCCCTGCCACTGCACCAGTCACATGTGGATGAGAAAATCGGATAGGCTGCACACCCACACAATTGCATCAATGCAATCACTTTATTGAAATATCATAAAAGCACTGGCTGGGCAGGGTAAGAGGAACAAGGTTGACGCATTTTAAAGACGATTCACGTGCTTTGTCAAAACCACATGGTTTTGACAAAGCACATGAATCGTGTGAAACGCATCAACCTCGTTCCTCTTACCCTGCCTTTACCCATCCAGTGCTTGGATTGTGTTGGTGTGCAGCCTATCCGATTTTCTCATTCACACACACACTCTATCCCATCATATTTCATATAAAATTTGATCTATTATAAAAAATTTCTCTTGTGTTTTAATTTACATGGATGACGAAAGTGGCAGGTGTAGGTCGGGAGGAAGCAGGAGAGAGGGAGAGTGGGAGGAAAGTCATTTGTTGCACCATGGGCCTCTGGGTTACACTTGCCCCCTGTGCCAAAAGTTGCCAATCAGCCCCTGTGTGAAACTACAGAAGACAATCAATATCCATTCTAAAAATTATAATTGAAATATTAATGAATATTTTTGTAATGCCATATACTTTTGTTGTACTAACACCAAAATTGGGATCAGGAGCCCAGGGACCACCAACCCCAACATACATGTATATGGTTACCAAAAAACTTTCTGACCATCAAGAGGGGGCAGCAAGTTCCTCAGGTGCTTTGAATACGGGACTCGCAGAGTGCAGGAGTGTATTTCTTGTTGTGCCCCAGGAGCCTGGATGTCCACTTAGTGATGATGTAGGCCACTGCCATTTTGGTTAATTTTAGCAACGTTTAGGTTTGACAGACTATGGCAAGACCTTAGTTTGTGTGTAAAAAAGGTATAGCAGTTATATTGGTGATTTAGTAAGTGTACTAGGCTCATCACAATATTGTTATTTTATACATAGGTGCAGTTGAACTGTTGGTTGACCTGCATGTCAATGCAGGAGATAGTAGTTGACACGTACCTTGGAGGTGAGCTTGATGTGCAGAGGTAGACCTCTCGTACAGCCCTGGTTCCCGAGTCACTGGAGTTGGGACAGTGACCGGAGGAGCACGTGGGGTATGAGTGCCTGCTGGGTTCTCTCGGACTGGATGAGAAGACCGATGGAGAAGGCTGAAGATGCAGGTCAGACGATGCAGGTCAGTGGATGCTGGTAGCTGAGGATGCAGGTCAGAAGATGCAGGTCAGCGGATGCAGGTATCTGAGGATGCAGGTCAGAAGATGCAGGTCAGCCGATGTGGAATGAGCCAAGAAGCAACGGGTGTGCACAGCAGATGCAGACAGGAACCGGCCTGGGAGCTGAGGATGCAGGTCAGAGGATGCAGGTGAGCCAAGGAGCAACAGGTGCACGCAGATGCAAGCAGCAGGCAGAAGAAGGGTCAGACTAGCCAAGTAATGCACAGCCGATCAGATAAAGGCAGGAGCGTCAGGCAGGATCAGGCAAGGGAGGATCAGGCAAACAGATGAGCAGAACAAGGTCAAGGAAGCCAAAGGTCAGGACTGGAGATAGCAGCAAGGCCAGGAAGCCGGTGTCTTGCCGAAAAAGTTCCCCCGGCGGATAAGGACCCCCCTTGTACTGCGCAGGCATGAATTGAGCCTCCAAAAATAGCCGAACATGTAGATCTGAGGGTCAGCTCTAGACGGCGCCTGCGCACACCAAATTGTAATGCTGAGGCAGTGGTGCTACACTTCTGACATCCAGGCTTATTCCTTACATCCCCGTGGACATGGAGTATGTTAAAAAAAAGAGCCAGGAGGCCGAGCGAAGCGAGGATGTGAGGCCGACTGGCCACTTACAGCGAGGTCCACGTCGCCTTGGACCTGTTGCAATAACTATTTACATCAACATTGCAAAAGCCCCCGCCCGTCATTGCGCAGGCACCGTCTACAGCTGACTCTCAGCTCTACGTTCGGCTATTTTGGAAGCTCAGTTCACACCTGTGCAGTACTGGGGGGTCCTTATCCGCCGGGGGAACTTATTCGGCAGAACACCGGGTCAGAGTAACAACAGGTGCAAGTTCTGGGTCGGGTCACAGGATAAATTGCAGATCAGACAGCAAGGGTCTGGACAGTAGAAGCCCCTTTTAAAGGCCGCTGGGCGCCAAAGCAGCATCACTGTGCACGCGTGCACGATCGTCTGTTTACAGTTGGAAGCCTGCCAGCGGGGATGCGCCTGAGCCTTGTTGTGGGTCTAAGAGGCGTGCGTCCATGACAGTAGTGAAGTAGAGGTCAGGGCGAGAAACCAGTGAGAGCAGTTGACCAGTGGACTTTTGGGGGACACTCAGCAATAAGGTGAAGTTCAGTACCACTCAACAGGATGAAACTCTGCAGGTCACAGGAGAGGTAAGTATTCTGTCTTTTCATGCCTTGTTGAGCCTTTTTTCCCCCCAAAATGTATTGAACTTTGTTGAGCCTTTTTGATTATGTGGCAGGGTCTCTTTAGAGAGGTCCTGAACTGCAAAAGCTGTGCCCAAAAAAGCAAACAGAGGGCAAAAGAAAAGTCATCAGTATTGTGGCTATTCTGAAAGAGGAGTGGGGCTTCTTCTTCATGCCAGAGCTACCCACCTGAAAACTGCTGATTTGATGAGGGGGTAGGATAATATTCAAGAAGCAGAGGGAAAAGTGGAGTCCAGGAGTTTGAAGGAATCTTGAGGTTTTGGAGGGGTGAGAGAGTCTGGGGTGCCAGACGAACCCTTATTTGAGAGGCCAGGGAGTGAGCCCTTGCAGCAGGGTGCTGCAACTAAAACGCTGAGAAAGCCAGAGAGCCATGAAAGCTGGGTAAGACAACCTGAGGAACCAGCCATAGCCACGTTTGAGGCCTTTATGGTGCCACCGCAGATGGGGGAGCCCAGTGGCATTTTCATATACTTTTTTTGCTGCTGAAAACCTACTGTGGGGCAATGTTTCTATTTAGAACTTTTGTTTAATAAAAGTAGGCGGGCAAACATAAAAACCACAGTTCAAACTGGCGTGGACTCACTAAAATTGCTTCTACCATTGAACTAACACTGTCACTGGGACAGAAAATGATGAGAAATTTAACATTTTCCAGTTATCACTGGGAAAAAAAAGAACATTTTCCAAAGATGATACTTCTCCCAGTCACAACTGTCTAAGAGGGCATTTTCCCTCACCTATAAGAATGATTTTTTACCCCTGGGACAGAAAAAGGAAGGGAAATCTAAGTAAAAGAAAGGTGACGATAGTGGTGGTTGTGGGGCGGGGGGGGGGGGGGGGGGGGTTTGGGGGGGGCGGGGGCTTGCCATTCTATGCATTATCCAAATCTAATGGTTGACATGCATGTAGGATATATTAGACCTCTATGCAATCATAATCTTAGCACACGCACAACAAAGCAGAATGACGTCCATGTCGTCGACGTATCCCATCTGCTAAGCTAAGTCTAGTCTCATTGATCTTGTGGTGCAGAGTGTCATTTCTTTTATAGCAAGGCTGGTTTTTCTTCTTCTGGCTATCTTGGTTCAGGGATTTGGGGGTTTCGTTTGCCGGAGTATAAAGCACTAAACATCACCATTGCATCAATGAATGCACTATTTCAATTACCCTCCAAATTTTAATGGTGCATTATTCTTAATAGCCATTCCTGTGTTGTTAACACACCAAAGTAATGACTCTTCATCTTCTTCTGCATATGTGATATTACCAGGGAGAATGGACTGTTCACCTTCCAATATACTGAAGGAAATCTGTTGCCTATTTGTTTATTTATTTCAGGTACTTACATAGCGCTGTCAATTTATGCAGCACTTTACATATATATACATTTTACATTCACATCAGTCCCTGCTCTCAAGGAGCTTACAATCTAAGGTCCCTAACTCACATTTATACATACACATACTAGGGGCCAGTTTAGACAGACGCCATTTAACCCACCAGCATGGGAGGAAACCCGGAGTACCAGGAGGAAATCCACGCAGGCACAGGGAGAACATGCAAACTCCATGCAGGTAGAAGACATAAATGCATTTAAATATGGCCAACTTAAAGCAAATAACCTATTGGCATTTATTAAAAAAAGTCATTAAAATATATTGGTTAAAATAGATACATTTATTAAAGAGACGTACATGAAAAAAAAATTTCAACCACTTTAGCCCATGCATCTTTGCCCTCGTCTGCTGACATCGCGGGCGCGCTGGACAGGTAAGTGTCCATTTTTTAAAAGTCAGCAGCTGCAGTATTTGGCACCTTTCATGGGGGAGGGGGTGCAGATACCTCTAAGACAGGTGTTTGCACCAACTTCTGGTCATAGACTCCCATGTCACACCACTTCCCCCCCCCCACTGTCTCCTGGGAAACACACTGGTCCCAGGAGAGAGCGGGGACCAGTGAGGACGTGCCACGCTACTCGCGCAAGCGCAGTAGGGAACCAGGTAGCAAACCTGCAACGCTTCACTTCCTGATTCCCTCACCGAGGATGGCAGTGGGGGCAGACAAGTGTGCGGTGGACAGGTAAGTGTCCATTTATTAAAAGTCAGCAGCTGCTGTATTTGTAGCTGCTGGCTTTTAAAAAAAAAATTGTGTGGACCTCCGCTTTAAAGCAAATAACTTATCAACATTCATTAAAAAAATTCATTAAAATATATTGATTAAAATAGATAAAATAGATAAATTCATTAACCACTTGCCGACCAGCTGCCGCCATTATATGGTCCCTTTACCAGCTTCAGCGGGCCCACGGTGCGATGCACGTGGCTGTGGCGGCGATGTCCGTGGGCCAGAAGGTGATTTGTCAATGTAAACAAACGGATCCCAAGCCTCTGGGGGGTGTAGTACCACATGTGGCCAGAGGTGCGGGCACAACAGTGATGCTTGGAGACACTTGGAAACACTCCATTCCTGAGTGTCTCCGAGAGTCTCAGAGCATTTCAGAGTGTCTCCGGCGCCCCCTACCTCTGGCTACATGCGGTACTGCATACACTAAAAGTGAAACTTGAACTAATTATCTGAGTGCTTTGGATTACAAGCATTCTTCGAATTATGCTCGTAATCCAAGGTACTACTGTATATATATCATATATTTTACATTATGTATATTTTTTATTATAGGGTTACCTGTAGGTAAAATTAATATCTCCTAAATGTGCACCGTTTAAGCAATAATCACCCTGGATGCGGCCGTTGACCTCACCGGCACATGCACCCTGAAGGTCCGGCATACTGCGCCGGACCTTTAGAGCTTTGTGCCGAAAAACAAGGTCTCCTGCGCACATGCACGGGAGTGACATCATCGCTGCTCCGGGCACTCACATAACCAGAGTCTGTGAACCCGGAAGAAAGATTGGTGGAAGATGTGAGCCCTCTTAGTGGTGACAGCACAGCATTGGAGGGCTTCATTCTAAGGTAAGTATTTCATAATGTGCTAGTATGAGGTGCATACTTGCACATTATGCAATTGCCTTACAGGTGTTTTTTTTTTTATCACAGTTTTCTACTGCTTTAAGCTCATTGCTAGTTGTTAGACAGACCAGGCTGATAGACTTGCATCAAGTGAGGAACAAACAAGGCACAGTCACTGTGCAGATTTACTAAGCATATAGCAGAACCTGTATATGTAATTAGCTAAAAGTACTTCCCCCAGGGCCATTTTTAATACTGATTGGACCCTGGGCAAAAGTTTTCTTCCCCCCCCCCCCCCATGCAATTTCACTCTCCACCTGCTCTGAGACATACAATAAATATCAGCTAGACTTAAAATCAGTTTGCTGGATCAGATCAGGCAGCGATTGCGATTGGTTGCCAGAGGTTACAGCATATCATTACCGCTTACCGACTGGTTGCTAGAGGTTACAGCACACATTACGGCTCACTGATTATTTGCTAGAGGTTACAGCACATGATTTCTTCTTGTTGATTAGTTGCTAGAGATTACTGTACAGTAATACTGCTCACTGATTGGTTACTAGAGGTTACAGCACATCATCTCTTCACTGCAGAGTGGCATGATATACATATGAATGCTGCCTTTATTTACATATCTATGCCGCTGGACGCAGCTATTTAAATACAGTCCTGATCAAATGTTTACGACCACTTGAAAAATGGCAAAAAATCATATTTTACATTGTTGGATCTTAACAAGGTTCCAAGTAGAGCTTCAACATGCAACAAGAAGAAATGAGAGTGAGACAAAACATTTTTTGAGCATTCAATTAATTGAAAATAACGAATAAACTGAAACAGGCTGTTTTTCAGCTGATCAAAAGTTTAGGACCACATGTCTTTAAAAGGCCAAATCTGTGCAAAGATGTGGATTCATTGTCATTTTCTGTCAGGTAGTCACACGTTGTGATGACAAAGGCAAAAAAACTCTCCCTTTTTGAACGTGGTCGGGTTGCTGAACTGCATAAGCAGGGTCTCTCACAGCGCGCCATCGCTGCTGAGGTGGGACGCAGTAAGACAGTCATTTGGAATTTCTTAAATGATTCTGAGGGTTATGGAACAAAAAAGTCAAGTGGAAGACCCAAAAAAATTTCACCAGCACTGAGCCGGAGGATCCAATTGGCTGTCTGTCAAGACACTGGACTGTATTGCTGAGTTTACAGGAGGCCTCAATAGGCTTGTTTACAGTATCAGATCACGCACCAGTTAACTGTACGATAGAATGGGGGGAGACAGGCCCTCGGTAATGGAACTGGAAGATAAAAGAAACACTCTTGAAAGACCCAGAATATGAGAATCGGATAGCTCAGGAATTAGAAACCTTTTTTACAATTAATAATTCTGATGAAACAACTCCATTATGCAGATGAGAGGCACATAAGTGTTATATGAGAGGAATTCTGATATCCTTAGGAGCACACATAAAACGCTCTCTGAACGCTAAGATAGACGGTCTACTGGGAGAGAATCGCAATTTAGAGACTGTGCATAAGAAATCGCAGAAGCAACAGCCTGAGGAGAAGCTGCTGAACTTACGAGACAAATTAAATTGATTACTAATGGACTAAGCAAAAGCTAAAATAAGTAGATGTAGGTGGGCTTACTATGAATATGGAAATAAGACGAGCAGGATGTTGACAAACACGCTCAGAGAGACGAGAGCACGGAATAATATTGAAAAAATAAAAACTCAAGGAGACATTCTAGTCAGCTCGTCGCAGCTAATTGCGAAAGCATTTAGAGATTTCTACAGTAGCTTATACCAGCTAGAGAGTCAATTATTAAAGGCAGAGAATGCTAGCAGAGAGAGGGCAAAGGAATATATATTAGCCTCAGGAATGCCTAAGATATCTGAAGAAAGTGCAGGGAGTATAGATGGCCCAATTACAACAGAGGAATTTTTAGAAGCCCTTAAATCAATGAAACCGGGTAAATCTCCCGGACCCGATGAATATACATTACTTTATTATAAGACTTTCGTTGAAAAACTGGCACCAAAATTTTTGGTGGCCTTTAATTCAATACGAGAAGGACAGCTGATGCTAAGGGAGACATTGTTGACCCACATAGCAGTAATACCTAAAGAAGGAAAAGACCCTGCGCAATGTGCTAGTTATCGTCCAATCTCATTGTTAAACGTAGATCTGAAGATATATATTTGCTAATAGATTACTGATTCATATCCCCTCCCTAATACATCCGGATCAAGTAGGATTTACCCCTGGCAGAGAAGGTAGAGAAAATACACAAAGGGTTCTAAGCGCCATATACCTTCCCCAACTTCAGAAAAACCCATTAGTGTTGATATCGGCGGATGCAGAGAAAGCTTTTGATAGGGTAGACTGGGGTTTTCTGAGAGCCATATTACAACATATTGGACTGGGAAAGGGGATGCAGAATTGGATCACATGTCTATACTCATGTCCGACGGCAAGGGTGAAGATAAACAATGTACTGTCTGAACCCTTCTCAATACGGAACGGAACACGGCAAGGATGCCCACTTTCCCCGATTATTTTTATTCTTACTCTAGAACCATTTCTGAGATCTATACGGGCTAACATGGATATTAGAGGTATCCGAATAAAAGGGGACGAATATAAAGTAGCCACATTTGCAGATGACTTGTTATTCTCGATAACGTCTCCAGTGATATCTCTACCATCCCTGTTATTGGAAATAAAAAAGTATGGAATCATATCCAATTTCAAGGTAAATTATAGTAAGTCAGAGGCGATGAGCCTAGAGGTGAAGGCACCCATGCAGCATCAACTAGCAGATCTTTTTTTTTTTCAAGTGGACAGGCTCCCATGTATGCCCTTTGGGGACTAAGATACCGAATAATCGAAATAGACTCTATGAACTGAATTTTGCACCATTGGTAAGACAGATCAAATTAGACTTTCAACGGTGGGAAAAGGAGATTTTTACATGGTTTGGCAGAATTAATATTATTAAAATGAATGTAATGCCGAGACTGCTCTATCTGTTCCAAACCCTACCTGTACAACTTCCCTTAGGGTTTCTGAGATCCAGATTCGCTAAGTTTATCTGGGCAGGAAAATCAGCGGGAGTACGCAGGGACATACTGGCCCAGATTCAAGAAGCACTTGCGCCCGCGCAACCATAGTTGCGCGGCGCAAGTGCTTACTTGCTCCGGTGTAACGAGTGCTCCTGATTCAGGAACCTCGTTACACCGAATGCAGCCTAGGATGTGACAAACATAAGCCTCCTTATGCCTTCACATCCCAGGCTGCATTCTTGCGTTGGCCGCTAGGGGGCGCGGCCTTTGTGATCGGCGTGTAGTATGCAAATTGCATACTACCACCGATTCACAAAAGTTGCGCGGGCCCTGCGTACGCAAGGTACGGAGTTTCCGTACGGCGCCTTTAGCATAAGGCTGCTCCTGCTAATAGCAGGCGCAGCCAATGCTAAAGTATAGCTGCGCCTCCCGCCCGTGAAATTTAAATTTCACGTCGTTTACGTAAGTGAACCGTGAATGGCGCTGGACGCCATTCACGTTCACTTAGAAGCAAATGACGTCCTTGCGACGTCATTTGCCGCAATGCACGTCGGGAAAGTTTCCCGACGGAGCATGCGCTGTTAGCTCGGCGCGGGAGCGCGCCTAATTTAAATGATTCCCGCCCCCGGCGGGATCATTTACATTAGGCGCCCTTACGCAGGGCTAATTAGCATAGCGCCCGCGCAATTTACGGAGCTACTGCTCCGTGAATCGCTGGGCAAATGGAAATATTTGCGTGGGCGCAGAGAAAAATCTTTGCTCTTTGCCCACGCAAATATTGCTCCATTCTACTTGAATCTGGGCCACTGACTCTACCAATAGAGAGAGGAGGAGTAGGATTTCCAGATCCGTTGGGCTATTATGATGCCTCTCATTTTACACGGGTAGTAGAATGGTGTACACATCGGAAGGACAAGCCTTGGATACATATGGAATATTCCGTTGGAAGGAATGGCTTGGCTTTCTGATGTGGACATACCACAGGAGGTGAAGAAACATCCTACAATGGGCGCCACGCTTCGAGCGATTAAAATGATATTCAGGAAAACTAAGATGTTGATACATCCTAGCCCTATGACCTCGATTCTGGGAAACCCGAGATTTGAGATAGGCCTAACAGACCAATATTTTAACAACTTAAGACAACAGGAAATCAGCAGGCTAATACACTTTTCGATAGACAATCATGTAATGACTAATGGGGAGATTGAACAGGCGTATGTTAGACCCAATGAGACGAATGCAACTGAAAGCCGCAATTCGATCAATGAAACCGCAAAGGGAAATGATTTGCACGCTATCGAAATTTGAGGAAGTATGCTTAAAGGGAGAACCAATGAGACATGGACTGTCGTACATGTATAGTTTGCTAGTGGAGTCAGAAGCTCCACAAGAACTAGCCTTCCTACAAGCGTGGGAAGGAGAGTTGGGGACCACATTCTCTGAGGCCCAAAAAACTAAGATCTTCATGTTCACACATAAGGCATCACTGGCCACCAGACATCAGGAGGGAGGATATCAAATTTTGACTAGGTGGTACAGAACCCCAGTATTACTAAAGTGGATATTTCCAGATTTGTGCTGGCGATGCTAAGAGGAGGAGGGCACCATGATACACATATTTTGGGGATGTCTAAAATTCAACGAATTCTGGTATCTGATACAGTTGAAGAAATCATTGCAGTGACTTTGGGAGAAAATCCAGCAGCATTTTTGCTAAATGACTTTCCAATATCCGAAGAAAAATGCAAAAATCCTCTGCTTAGGCACTTGCTTAGGGCAGCAAAGGCCTGTATACCAGTCCTTTGGAAGAGTACGGCAGCTTCAACAAGACAACAATGGCTAGGTAGAGTAACAGAGATTCAGCAGATGGAAAACCTTACCATGGGAATGAGAGAACAGGAGGAGAAATATCGAAAGGTATGGACCCCATATATTAGGTACAGGGAACAAAACCCTTAATAGGGGCAGATCCACAGAGCGAGTACGCCGGCGTATCTACTGATACGCCGGCGTACTTTCGAATTTCCTGCGTCGTATCTTTGGTTTGAATCCTCAAACCAAGATACGACGGCATCGGGGTTAGATCCGACAGGTGTATGGCTTCGTACGCCTTCGGATCTTAGATGCAATTCTTCGGCGTCCGCTGGGTGGCGTTCATGTCGTTTTCCGCGTTGAGTATGCAAATTAGCTATTTCCGATTTCGCATTCTCTTACGTCGTCTCTAGTCGGCTTTTCCGGCGTATAGTTAAAGCTGGTGTTTTGCGGCGTATAGTTAGACTTGCCATGTTGAGTATGGCCGTCGTTCCCGCGTTTATTTAGATTTTTTTTTTTTTTGCGTAAGTCGTCGGTGAATCGGGATGGCCGTAATTCACGTCTATATTAAAAAATATGACGTCCTTGCGACGTCATTTAGCGCAATGCACAGCGGGAAATTTAGGGACGGCGCATGCGCAGTTCATTCGGCGCGGGGACGCGCTTCATTTAAATGAAACACTCCCCCTACTCGCCGATTTGAATTAGGCGCCCTTACGCCACGAGAGATAGACTACGCCGCCGTAACTTACGGCGCGAATTCTTTGAGGATTCGAAGTTTAAAAAAGTAAGTTACAGCGGCGTAGCGTATCTCCCATACACTGCGCCGGTGCAGATCTCTGTGGATCTGCCCCTTAATAGGTAATAATGATGGCTATTGGGGAGGTGGGGGGAGAAAACATGTTTGTTTTTTTTGGAACTAAATGGGGTGGGTGGGAGGATAACCAAGAACTTATCCTGGTTAAGGGAAAGGGGGGGGGGGCTGAAATGGTATGGCTATATCAGGTTATACAGGAAACGTAAACAGTGAACAAAACACACAATAGGAGGCTTCCTGGAGGTGGGAAGCAATGTGTATTTAAAGTAAAGTTTGTAAGTGAAATAATGATGTGATATTTGAATGTACCTGTGTATATTGCTGTACCTACTTTTTTTTGTGGAAGCAAAAGAAGAGAAAAAAAATGATAAAATAAAGAATTTATAAAAAAAAAAGACACTGGACGATCCTCGACCCAAATTAAAGGGGTAGTAAAGGTTTATTTTTTATTTTCTAAATTGGTTGCTTTAAGTTTGTGCATTGTTGGTTCACTTACCTTTTCCTTCTATTTCCCTTCTAAAAAAAAAATTCTTTGTTTGTATTTCTCACTTCCTGTTTCTCCTCAGTAAGCTTTCCACCATCATCTGAGCGGTGGAAAGTCATATAGAACAGCTTACTGAGGAGGAACAGGAAGTGAGAAGATCAGACAAAGAAAACAAAGAAAAAAAAACAATTAGAAGGGAAATTGAAGGAAAAGGTAAGTGAACCAACACTGCACTAGCTTAAAGCGGAGGTTCACCCTAAAATTGAACTTCATTGCTCTCCTACCTCCAGCCCTAATCTAGCACTGCTGCGATGTCATTTTCTTTAAAATGTGTATCCTTACCTGTGTTCTAGATGACTTCTGGGTCTTCTTCCCAGCGGGGAGTGGGCGTGTCGCTCCTTTTCCCCGACGAGTCCAGGGGTAATGTGATCTGGGCGCAAGGTCTACTGGGAGTGACGTTTCACAACTCACAGGAGACCATCCAAAGTATCTAGGCCTGTTCTCGCGCTAGCTCGAGTGTCATGTGATGCGGAAGCGGGTCACATGACTCGCAAAGTGCATCATGTGACGACGGCGGATACTAATTCGCCATTTTAACTAAGGGAACACAGCCGTCAACACAGCCAACACCGTCAACACAGCGCACGTGCGAGATCCTGCGGTGCATGATGGGGGCATTCTGGGAAGAAATCCAGGAAGTGCTTGCTTGTGGGATTCAACATGCCCACAAGCAAGATGGAAAAGGCCTGGAGGATTTTTTATTTGATCAAACGAAATCGGAGCGGACGGTCGTAGCAGCGCCTAGCAGGTGAGTAGTACCTAGCTAGCGCTGTTACAATGCTTTTGAGATGTAAAAAAAAAAAGTTAAACCCGCGGAACCCCAGCTTTAAAGTAACCTATTTAGAAAATAAAGAACAAACCTTTACAACCCCTTTAAGGCCCTTACTGGTGCTGACTGCAGCCCCATAACCATCAGACGGCATCTGAGACTGAAGGGCTTAAAAAAAAAAAACGTCTTCAAAAACCTCGTCTCCTTGAACGCCACAGAACTGCTTGTTTGGACTTTGCAAGAGAGCACCAAACATGGGACATTCAAAGGTGGAAGGAAGTTTTATTCTCTGATGAGAAAAAATGTAACCTTAATGGTCCTGATGGTTTCCAACGTTACTGGCATGACAAGCAGATCCCACCTGAGATGTTTTCTACGCGCCACAGTGGAGGGGGCGCCATAATGGTCTGGGGTGCTTTTTCCTTCAGTGGGACAATGGAGCTTCAGGAAGTTCAGGGGCGTCAAACGGCCGCTGGCTATGTCCAGATGTTGCAGAGAGCATTCCTCATGACTGAGGGCCCTCGTCTGTGTGGTAACGACTGGGTTTTTCAACAGGACTACGCTACAGTACACAATGCCCGCAGGACAAGGGACTTCTTCCAGGAGAAGAACATCACTCTTTTGGCCCATCCTGCATGTTCCCTTGATCTAAATCCAATTGAGAACCTTTGGGGATGGGTGGCAAGGGAAGTTTACAAAAATGGACAACAGTTCCAGACAGTAGATGGCCTTTGTGCGGCTGTCTTCACCACTTGGAGAAATGTTCCCACTCACCTCGTGGAAACGCGAGGCATCAAGCATGCCGAAACTAATTTTTTGAAGTGATCAACAATGACGGCGGAGCTACTCATTACTGAGTTCATGTTTGGAAGTTGGATTTCTGTTTTGGGGGGGTTTAGGTTTTTTTCGGAGGTGTGGTCCTAAACTTTTGATCAGCTGAAAAACAGCCTGTTTCAGTTTATTCGTTGTTTTCATTTAATTGAATGCTCAAAAAATGTTTTGTCTCACTCTCATTTCTTCTTGTTGCATGTTGAAGCTCTACTTGGAACCTTGTTAAGATCCAACAATGTACAATATGATTTTTTGCCATTTTTCAAGTGTTCTTAAACTTTTGATCAGGACTGTATGAATGCCACCGCTATTTACATATGATTGCCGGTTATTTACAGGTAAACACAGGGGGCCAGATTCAGATAGAGATACGACGGCGATGAGTTCCGTCCGTTGTATCTATGCGACTGATTCATAGAATCAGTTACGCATAGATCTCCCTAAGATCCGCCAGGTGTAAGTGACTTACACCGTCGGATCTTAGGCTGCAATCTCACGCTGGCCGCTAGGTGGCGCCTCCGTTTGTATACGCGACAAAAATGCAAATGAGGAGTTACGCCGATTCAGAAACGAACGACCGCCCGGCGCTTTTTTTTTACGTCGTTTGCGTTCGGCTTTTTCCGGCTTATAGTTACCCCTGCTATATGCGGTGTATCCTATGTTAAGTATGGCCGTCGTTCCCGGGTCGAATTTTGAATTTTTTACGTCTTTTGCGTAAGTTGGTCGCGAATACGGATGGACGTAATTTACGTTCACGTCGAAACCAATGACGTCCTAGCGACATCATTTGAAGCAATGCACGCTGGGAAATTTAGGTGACGGTGCAATGCGCAGTTCGTTCGGCGCGGGGACGCGCCTGATTTAAATTCTACACGCCCCCTAGCCGCGGAATTTGAATTCCGCCGGGGGATTTACGATACGCCGCCGCAGCACTTGCCTCAAAAACTTGCGCCGGCGGATCGCAAATCAGATAGGTTACGCAGATCTAAAGATCCGCTAACCTATCTGAATCTAGCCCAGGGTCTGCAGGTGAGTTATCTGTACACAACAATAGGGCAGAGCTGGGCAGAATTAGTAGCAGCACTTCACACTGAGATATCAGGACACAGCACAGGACTAAAACTTCAAGGGACAAGGGAATTTAAACTGGGATAGAAAATAGAAACAAACTTTTGAAACATTACAAAGAACTGTTGATGCATTTACATTCACCCCATCCAAGTTACACATGTATATCTAAAATATAATATTTAAAAAAAAATGTGTTTATCAGGAACCAGCAAAGTACACAGAGAACCAACTTTGGCGACTGGAAAAAAAAAAAAAACGAAGTTTGCCCGGTGGGATTTTATCCTTTAATCTCCTTCCTAAAATGATTCTTAGTAAGTAAATAACAATATTCATAATGATCCAGAATGTTTTATAAGCTTTGTAAAAGTCCTTTCCACATTAATGTCATCTTGCCGTGACAGGGCAGGAAGGGCCATTAGGAAAATGAGATGAAAATAAAATGATTACATTTTAGTTACCGAAAGCTCGCTTTAACCCTTCTGCGGCGAAGCTTAGGGAATAATCGCAATAAAAAGGCATTGTCTCCCCATCCTTGTGGTCGTGGGACGTTAAGAAGAGTGCGCTTGATAAAGATGTTTAGCGTTGTAATCGGAAAGGAAAACACATGTGATAATCTGTCAAGATTAATACAGGGTGACATGTAAGTAAAAGCTGCCGGATTAAATACCAAATTAAATTGCTTTCATTTTCTTTGCAATCTGTCCTAGGTCTATCCATGCGGAGCTTTTCTTGTAGAACACACGTTGCCATTGTTATGGGGCTTCAAGCAGGTCATCCTCTGATTAAGCATTTCCTGGTTAGGCGGTGTGGCCGACAGACAATGACACACTGGCATGTCACCGGCATAATTAACAAGCAGATGACAACGGATAGAATGGCATGACCCATGAATGACCCGCGCTTGCTCTATGACATTGTGGTAGATCGATATGTAAAAGGATTTTCTTCTGCCAATAAACCCTGGTTTAGGAAAAAAATCTATTCAAGTATGAATTCTTATCTCAGAATCCTCCAAATCTCCAAATTCCTTCTTTTTTTTTTTTGCTTCTGTGAACTGACTTCCTATTGGAGGGTGGCTACATTTATTCTCTATAGTCACACTCGGGTTGAATTACAAAATCTGGTTCAGCTGTACATGGTATACATGGTGGCAGTGGTGACGTCACTACTGTTGGTGTCCTCTGGAGCATATTTTTGCTTAACTGTTTTCTCTCTGTTCTCCTTTCTCTCCCTTTTTTCTCTCTCCATCCGTCTTTCTTGTTCTTTCTATCTCTTCTACTTTCTCTCGCTTTTCTCTCTCTCCATCCATCTTTCTCGTTCTTTCTATCTCTTCTTCTTTCTCCCCCTTTTTTCTCTCTCCATCTGTCTTTCTTGTTCTTTCTATCTCTTCTACTTTCTCTCGCTTTTCTCTCTCTCCATCCATCTTTCTCGTTCTTTCTATCTCTTCTTCTTTCTCCCCCTTTTCTCTCTCTCCATCCGTCTTTCTTGTTCTTTCTTTCTCGTCTTCTTTCTCTCCCTTTTCTCTCTTTCTATCCGTCTTTCTCGTTCTTTCTCTCTCTTCTACTTTCTCTCCCTTTTGTCTCTCATTCTCCATCCATCTTTCTTATTCTTTCTCTCCCTTTTCTCTCTCTCCAATCGTCTTTCTTGTTCTTCCTTTCTCTTCCTTTTCTCTTTCACCATCCATCTTTTGCGTTCTTTCTTTCTCTTCTTCTTTCTCTCCCTTTTCTCTCTATCTGTCTTTCTTGTTCTTTCAATCACTTTTACTTTCTCTTCCTTTTCTTTCTCTCCATCTGTCTTACTTGTTCTTTCTATCTCTTCTACTTTCTTTCACTTTTCTCTCTCTCCATCCATCTTTCTCGTTCTTTCTATCTCTTCTTCATTCTCCCCCTTTTCTCTCTCTCCATCTGTCTTTCTCATTCTTCTATCCCTTCTTTTTTCTCCCCCGTTTCTCTCCCCATCTGTATTTCTCGTTCTTGCTATCTCTTCTACTTTCTCTTTCTCCATCCGTCTTTCTTGTTCTTTCTATCTCTTCTTCTTTCTCTTATTTTTTCTCTCTCTCTATTCATCTTTCTAGTTCTTTCGATCTCTTCTTCTTTCTCTCCCTTTTCTCTATCTCTACCTGTCTTTCTTGTTCTTTCTTTCACTTCTTTCTCATTCTCCATCTGTCTTTCTTGTTTTTTCTCTTCTTCTTTCTCTCCCTTTTCTCTATCTCCATCCGTCTTTCTTGTTCTTTCTTTCTCTCCTTCTTCTTCTTTCTCCCCCTTTCTCTATTTCACCATCCATTTTTCACATTCTTTCTATCTCTTCTTCTTTCTCTCCCTTTTCTCTCTCTCTCCTTCTGCCTTTCTTGTTCTTTCTATCTCTTCTACTTTCTCTCACTTTTCTCTCTCTCCATCTATATCTATCTTCGCCCTCTCTTTGAAATCATCAGTAACCAGAAGTTACTTTACCACTCCTATGCAGACGACACACAACTGTATTTCCGCATCTGCAACAAAAAGGATCATTCTCTTGGACTAGAGAAATGCCTCACTCTAATAGATAACTGGATGACAAACAGTTATCTTAAACTCAATGGTTTGAAAACAGAACTTCTCCTGTTTCACGCTAACCGGAAAAATCACCCCGCGTCAACATGGACTCCCCCACCCATTCTGGGTAAAACTATCACCCCTAGCACCAAAGTCAAAAGTCTCGGAGTCATTTTCGATACCTACATGACAATGGATGCACAAATAGGGTCAGTAGTCAGCGGATCCCACCATCTGCTGCGCCTACTACGCAGACTCACGCCCTTTATCCCGAAAGAGGACATTGCAGTCGTGGTGGGAACAATCATCAATTCCAGACTCGACTACACAAATGCCCTCTATCTAGGACTCCCCAAATACCAAATCACTCGTCTGCAAGTCGTTCAAAATACGGCCGCTCGACTAGTGACTGGCAAAAAAAACATGGGAATCAATCTTCACTGAGATCCCTTCATTGGTTGCCAGTAAAAGACAGAATCACTTTCAAGACACTCTGTCTAATACATAAGTGTATTCAAGGCAACGCCCCCCAATATCTATGCGAAAAAATAAAAGCCCATAACCCCAATCGCATTCTGCGATCCACCAATCAAAACCTCCTCCAGATACCCAAGGCCAGATACAAGTCCAAAGGAGATCGAAGATTTGCAGTCCAGGGACCTCGCCTGTGGAATGCACTACCAACCACCATTCGACTGGAGTCGGACCACTTGGCCTTCAGGAGAAAGATTAAAACCCATCTCTTCTGAGGTCAAGGGGTTCCTTACCCATGAAATGGATACAGCGCCCAGAGGCGATTCAGTT
The DNA here is from genome assembly GCF_905171775.1 of Rana temporaria. NCBI lineage: Eukaryota > Metazoa > Chordata > Amphibia > Anura > Ranidae > Rana > Rana temporaria. The sequence goes on along the minus strand of NC_053489.1, from coordinate 39,100,556 downwards.
CGCATGTGTTGCGCTTTACAAGTCTCTCTCTCTCTCTCTCTCTCTCTCTCTCTCTATCTTTCTCGTTCTTTCTATCTCTTCTACTTTCTCTCAATTTTCTCTCTCTCCATCTGTCTTTCTCATTCTTCTATCTCCTTCTTTCTCCATCTTTTCTCTCTCTCAATCTGTCTTTCTCGCTCTTCTATGTCTTCTTCTTTCTCCCCCTTTTCTCTCTCTCCATCTGTCTTTCTTGTTCTTTCTATCTCTTCCTCTTTCTCTTTCTCAATCCGTCTTTCTTGTTCTTTCGATCTCTTCTTCTTTATCTCCATTTTCTCTCTCTCTTTTCGTCTTTCTAGTTCTTTCTATCTCTTCTTCTTTCTCTCCATTTTCACTATCTCTATCTATATTTCTTGTTCTTTCTATCACTTCTTTCTCTCCCTTTTCTCTCTTTCTATCCATCTTTCTTGTTCTTTCTCTCCCTATTCTCTATTTCCATCCGTCTTTCTTGTTCTTTCTTTCTCTTCCTCGATCTCTCCCTATTCTCTTTCACCTTCCATCTTTCGCGTTCTTTTTTTCTCTTTTTCTTTCTCTCCCTTTTCTCTCTATCTGTATTTCTTGTTCTTTCTATCACTTCTTTCTCTCCCCTTTCCCTCTTTCTAGCTGTCTTTCTCGTTCTTTCTCTCTCTTCTACTTTCTCTCTCTTTTGTCTCTCATTCTCCATCCGTCTTTCTTGTTCTTTTTCTCCCTTTTCCCTATCTCCATCTGTCTTTCTTGTTCTTTCTTTCACTTCCTCTTTCTCTCCCTTTTCAAGTTCACCATCCATCTTTCGCATTCTTTCTATCTCTTCCACTTTCTTTTCATTTCCTCTATCTCCATCAGTCTTTTTCGTTCTTTCTATCTCTTTCACTTTCTCTCTCGCCATCCGTCTTTCTTGTTTTTTCTATTTCTTTTTATTTTTCTCCCTTCTCTCTCTCTCCATCCTTCTTTCTCAGTCTATCTATGCCTTCTTCTTTCTCTCTCTATCTGTCTTTTTTGTTCTTTTTATATCTTCTTATTTTTCTCCCTTTCTCTTTGCCCCCCGCCTCTCTTTACAGAGCGAGATTTACATCTCAGCAGCCTATAACGTTGCCAACCCCCCACAAAAAATGTATACACTGAGAAAATGTGGAAAACCTACTGACAGAATGCATTGTTTTCCTGAGGACCTAAAATATGGCCCAACATTGTGGGGAATAAAGGTCTGTTGTCACCCCGTTTCAATCCACACCCCCTGCACTCCCATAGAAACGCCACTGGATGGTAGCCAATCAGCTTCTAACTTCAGCTTGTTCAATTAAGCTTTGACAAAAAAAATAAAAATGGAAGCTGATTGGTTTCAATGCACAGCTGCACCAGATTTTGCACTCTAGGTTTAGTAAATTAATCCCATTGTAAGTAGAACGCGACCTCCTCTCTTGCTCGCTCCTAAGATGGACAATGAAGTATGGCATGTTTAATGTGAATGGAGCAGGGGAGGAAGAAAGGATGTCAGGGAGGGTTGGGAGAGAGAAAAGATAAAAAGGAAAAGGGGAGGAAAGAAGGAAAGAAAGCAGGATAGGTGGATGAGGTAGGGAAGAAAGATGGAAGGATGGGAATAAGCACAAATAAAGGAGGAAGAGGGCATGGAGGGAGAAAGGGTAGAAGGAAGGTGGGATGGAAGATTGGAAAAGTGGGGGGGGGAGAAAAGATAAAAGGAGAGGGGAAATGAGAAAAAAAGAATGAAGAATAGAGGTTAGAGGTAGGGAAGAAAGTAGGAAGGATGGAAGTATGAAGAAAAAGAAGAGGGCGGAAGAAAGGAGGGAGATGGGAGGGAGGAAAATGGAAAGAAAGAAGGGCGGGAGGAAGGAAGGAAGGAAGGAAGGAAGGAAGGAAGGAAGGAAGGAAAAGCAGGGAGGGAGAAAATATGAAAAAATAAAGAATAGAGGTTAGAGGTAGGGAAGAAAGAAGTATGGGAGTAGGAAGGAAAATAAAACGGAGCAAGAGTGAAGGGAGGGAGGAAAAATGGAAGGAAGGAAGAAAGGAAGGTAGGAAGGAAGGAGGGAGGAAGGAAGGAAGAACAGAGGGAAGGAAGGCAAGGGAAGGGAAGGGGGGAAGGAAAAGCAGGGGGGGGGGAAGGTGAAAGGAATGAAGAATAGAGGTTAGAGGTAGGGAAGAAAGAAGGAAGGATGGCACTAAGAAGGAAAAGTATAGGGAGGATGAAAGGATGAAGAGGGGAGGGAGGGAGGAAGGATAGAAGAAAGGTGGGACTCCAATGAAGAAAACAACATTATAGAGCAGTGGTTCTCAACCTTCTAGTGCCGTGACCCCTTGATAAAATTTCCCAAGTTGTGGGGACCCCCAACAGTAGAAAAAAAATTGTAGCGTGGGTTGTCAGCACCCAAGGCAAGACGAGTAATTTGCACCCCTAATCCACAGACATTTAGCGCTCCCTTCCACTCGTACAGTATTAAATCCCCTTATGGTACATTTTAGGATGTACCACTCTTTCTCTTTGTTCTTCTTTTATCTCTCTTTATCCAAAAAAATGTTGCCATCTTTTTTGTTCTTTTTCTTCCCTTTTCTTTGTTCCTCCCCCTATTTTTCCTTTTCCTTCCATGTATTCTCTATTTTTACTCCTTCTCTTACTCCTTGGTGGGGAGTTGGGATTAGTGGTAGTGCTGGGGAGAGTTCTGATCAGCCAACTTGGGTGCTCTTGATCAAGGTCTTCTGCTGATCTGAGAACTGTCGTAGGGACTTTTAATGGCATCTATAAGTGTTACTCACTGTGTCTTCGGGTTCAAGTGTCTTGTAGCAGTGACACCTATGCCGAAATCAGGAGATAGGATCTCCTCCAGCCCCTCCCACTTCACATTCCTCACCAGTCAGCTGACCTCTAGTCTCTGCCCCCCAACCATGCTGTGAACAGAATGGGCGGCTGCGAAGAGACTGAGTGGGTGGCTGTGGGCTCCAGGAACAGCCATGCTGGGTGGCCGTGAAAAGGCTGGGAGAGCAGCGCGGGCTTCAGGAACAGCCCAGGATTCGGTGACCCCTGGTAAATCATCATTTGACCCCCGAGGGGGTCCCGACCCCCATGTTGAGAACCACTGTTATAGAGGTTCTGGGACTTTACTGTAGGGTGACCACATTTCCAAACTACCATTCAGGGACACCCTCCCTTCCCAAAAATCAGCTTGTGCTGTAACGAATCACAGCACAGTGATTGGACACAAGAGGCGGGTGTAACGGTCAGGGGTTAACGCCGTTATGATATTCCATTCCACCAACACAAGACAGCTTCCGACACTCCACAATCCAGCAGACAGGACCCATTGAATTCTCCCCAGAATAATGAGACACAGCTCTGTTCTCTGGTTCCAAACAGATAGATCTTTTAATGGTAAAACTCAGGTTTTTATACAGTTAGAAGCCCCAAGAAACAATGGCTTAACTCCACCCACAACATGACATACGGAGCTCAATACACATTCCTTTAGATAATGTCATTCAGATAATCTACATGAGCTAATTACTAGTCATTTACCCAGACGTTCCGACTCCGCGATAAGCTCACCTGCTACACAATACACATTCCTTTGGTAAACATAAGTCAGACATCTGACCTTTTAGATTGTGTTAATTCACAACACATATTAGCATCAATAGAACTTTCACACAATACAGGGTTAGTTAGCATAGCACCATGAAATATCTAAGGAGCCAGTGTCACGCCCCTGACGGTAAGAGCCTGATGTGCGGAAGACGGCCTCCCTTGCAGCTCTGACTCCGAGCTCCTGGTAAAGTGGACAGGAGACTCCAAAGTACAAAGTCGCACGAGTGCCTTGCAGGATCGCTGGTGAGTCGCTAAGCTGGAGTTGCTGAGCAGGTAGCGGAGAGGCACAGGTGCAGGTGGTAGTCCCAGCCAACTGTCAGCGGGTAGAGGAAGTGGTCAAGCCGGGTCATGCACTATCGGATACATCTGGAACACAGGCGGAAGCCGGAAGCGAGGTCACAGGGCAGGCTGGGTCGGTATTGGGCTGGCAGCAGAGTAGCAGAATCAGTAGGCGAAAGCAGGGTCCAAAACAAGCCGGGTCGGTGCAGGCGGAGAGCAGGGGTATCAAAGGCAAGCCGGGTCGGGTCAACGGTACAGGAAACAGGATACAGGTTACTAGGTAGGTTAGCCAAACGCTATAGAACGGACAGCACCTGAGTCCAAGAAGAGGCCAGCCTAAATAGCCTGTCTGGCGCCAAAAACACTCAGAGAGTGCACGCCGCGGCGCCCGCACGTGCACGCGCGCGCACGCGCACGGGAGCGCGCACGCGCGCTGACGGCGCTCCTGTGGAAGCTGAAGACCCAGCTCGACCTCTATGGCCGCCATTTTGGGTGCTGGCATGCCCTTCCTGACATTGCCCCCTCCTAATGGGCAGCCTCCGGATGCCCAATCTAGCCAACTTGTCAGGATGAGAGTTCTTGAAAGCTTGAACGAGCCTTTGGGCGTGAATATTGTCTTCCGGTTCCCACGAGTTGTTCTCCGGTCCGTATCCCTGCCACTTGATTAGGTATTGAACCTGATTCCTCCTTCTTCTGCAATCTAGTACCGCTTCTACTACAAATTCTTCCTCGCCGTTCACAAGCACAGGTTCAGGTGGGCCGACGTCTCGATCAGGCAATGGATTAGACACAGCAGGTTTTAGCAGGGTTACATGGAATACGGGATGGACCCTTAAGGAGTCTGGTAACTCGAGTTCATAAGCGACATTATTGATTCGCCTCTTCACAGGGAATGGTCCCAGAAACTTAGGTCCTAACTTTTTCGAGGGACAAGCGAGTTTCAGATTAGTGGTTGCCAACCAAACTTGGTCGCCTGGATCTAGTATTAATTCCCCTCTTCTCCTTCTATCAAAAACTTCTTTGTTGTAAGCCTGGGTCTTGGCCATTGTTTCCTGTAACACTTTGTTGTTGGTATTAAAGAAGTCCACTGTTTCAAGGACGGCAGGTACTGAGCATTCAGGAATCGAGTTGAACAAAAAGGATGGGTGAAACCCATAATTTGCAAAGAAGGGCGATTGCTTGGTGGCAGAGTGGGAGGAGTTGTTATAGGCGAATTCGGCCAGAGGAAGTAAGTGCATCCAATCGTCTTGGGAGAAAGAAGAAAAACAGCGAAGATATTGTTCGAGAGTCTGATTGGTCCTCTCCGTCTGTCCATTTGTCTGCGGATGGTAAGCTGATGAAAATGAAAGTTCGATCCCCAGGGATTTACATAATGACCTCCAGAACCTAGAGGTGAACTGGACCCCTCTGTCGGAGACTATGTTTGCCGGTGCTCCGTGAAGTCTTATGATTTCTTTGATGAAGACCTGTGCGGTCTCCTGTGCAGAAGGAGTGCCTTTCATAGGTAGAAAGTGGGCCATCTTGGATAAGCGGTCAACGACCACAAAGATGGTATTATAGCCCCCGGATGGCGGCAACTCCACAATAAAATCGATGGAAATCATCTGCCACGGTCTGCTTGGAACCGGCAGTGGCTTGAGTAGGCCCCAGGCCTTAGACCTGCTGTTCTTGTTACGGATACACGTGGTACATGACTCCACATACTTTTTACAGTCTTTCTGTATCTCGGGCCACCAGAATGTTCGTTGCAACAGTTCGGACGTCTTATTCGTACCAAAATGTCCCGCAAGCTTGTGGTCGTGGCACAACCCCAAGGTGGGGACTCGCAGGCTTTCTGGCACAAAGACCTTGTCTCCGTGCCAGAGTAGCCCATCCCTTGCCAACAGAACGGTCCCGAGTGGGGAAGGGTTACCTACTGAAGCTTGCTTAATTTGATTGATTAAGTTTCCTTGCAACAGAAGAAAGTTGCCAGGAGACAAGATTGTATCGGGCGGGGAAGTTTCTTGAGGTTTGCTAAACATGCGTGACAACGCATCTGGTTTTATGTTCTTTGATCCTGGTCTGTATGTCAAATGAAAGGTGAATCGGGAAAAAAAAAGTGCCCATCTGGCCTGCCGTGGTTTTAGTCTCTTTGCCGTTCTCAGATATTCAAGGTTCTTATGGTCCGTGTAGATTAATATTGGGTGTGCGGCCCCTTCCAGAAGATACCTCCATTCTTCTAAGGCCGCTTTGATCGCTAGGAGTTCGCGATCCCCGACATCGTAGTTCTTCTCCGCACTGGACAATTTACGAGAGAAGAAGGCGACAGGGTACAACAGAGCTTTAGGTCCCTGTCTCTGGGAAAGTATGGCCCCGACTGCCGTCTCTGACGCATCCACCTCAAGAACATATGGTTGGGCCGAATCAGGGTGTTTCAAGACAGATGCGGAGGTAAATAACTTTTTCAGGGTCTCGAAAGCAGTCTGGGCCTCAGAAGACCACTGGAACCTGACGCCTTGCTTGGTGAACTGGGTGATGGGGGAAAGGTTGCTGAGAAACCCTTGATAAATTTTCTGTAAAAGTTCGCAAAACCTACGAAACGTTGGATGCCTTTCTTATCACTGGGAGCTGGCCAATCCAGGATGGCTGCGACTTTTTGAGGGTCCATCTTGATACCCTCAGTGGATATAATCAGGCCCAAAAATTAGATGCTCTGGCGTTCGAATTCGCACTTTTCAGCCTTGGCGTAAAGTCCATGTTGTCGAAGGCGGGCCAGAACATTTCTGACGTGTCTGCGATGGTCAACTAAGGAGGAAGAAAAAATTAGTATATCATCAAGGTACACCACAACAAACAGGTCCAGGAAATCTCGAAAGACATCATTGATAAAGTGCTGGAACGTGGTGGGGGCATTGCAAAGTCCGAAGGGCATCACCAGGTACTCGAAATGCCCAAAACGTGTACGGAAAGCAGTCTTCCATTCATGACCCTCCCGTATACGGATCAAATTATAAGCACCCCGAAGATCCAGCTTAGTAAAAATGAGGGCAGCACCAAGTCTTTGGAAAAGTTCAGGCACTAACGGCAGGGGGTAACGGTTTTTGACCGTAATTTTGTTTAGCTCGCGGTAGTCTATACATGGACGTAAGGAGTGGTCCTTCTTTTCCACGAAGAAGATACCCGCACCAGCCGGGGACGTGGAAGGGCGGATGAACCCTTTTTTCAGATTCTCATCCACATAGTCCTTAAGGGCTACCAGTTCATTTTCAGATAAGGGGAAAATCCGGCCAAAGGGAACTTCAACTCCGGGGAGGAGGTCGACTGGACAATCATAGGAACGATGGGGAGGGAGCGTCTCTGCCCCTTTCTTACTAAATACGTCCAAAAAGTCGTGGTATACTGTAGGCACCAGTTGACGAGCTTTAGAGTCTGAATCAAGACATAGTAGGGAAGGCTGGTCACAAGGGGTGGGAAGGCAGTGTTGAAGGCAGTAGGGTGAGCGGAAGTTAATTTCATCTGTGGTCCAGTCGATGCTGGGGTTATGGACTTTCAGCCAAGGCATGCCGAGAATAATCGGAAATAAAGGAGAGGCGATGGCATCCAATCGGAGTAGTTCTTTGTGACCGTTAGCCATGGTGGCTAATAGAGGGACAGTCTCATGAGTAACTGCCCCGGACTTGATAACGGAGCCATCGGCCAGGTAGACGGAGAGTCTCTGTGGTTTGGGTTGGAGCGGGATACGGTGTTTCACAGCAAAGGATAGGTCCACGAAACAACTGCAGGCCCCGGAGTCAATTATGGCGGGCGTCTGGATGGTCCCTTCTGGCAGCTGTAATGAGATGGAGAGAGCAAGGTGAGCAGAAATGCTGGGTAAGTTCATATTTGCAGAGGGTGAAGTAACTGAGAGGCACTTACGGGGTTTGACTGGACAAGATCTTACGTAGTGGCCTGACCCTCCGCAGTACAGACACAGGTTCTGCTGGCGGCGGCGTTGACGTTCTTCGAAGGAGAGGGAAGGGCGAAGTAGGCCGATCTGCATTGGCTCCGGTGCGTCGGACGTGGTCGGAGTTGGGACCGGTGGGGCAGGGTTGAATGGGCTGGGAATCCGTGGTAGCATCCATACCGGGCGTGACTGGCCCGCAGCCCTCTCTGATCTCCGTTCTCTCAACCGGCGATCAATCTGAATGGATAAGTCAAACAGGGCCGTCAAGGTGGAAGGCATTCCCACACGGGCTATTTCATCCTTAAGGGGCTCAGAGAGGCCCATGCGGAACTGGGAGCGTAATGCAACATCGTTCCAATCAGTGTCAAAGCCCCATCGTCTAAATTCAGCGACGTAGTCTTCCACCGTTCTGCGACCTTGCTGGAGAGCCACTTCAGCGGAGGCGGCCTGCTGGGGATCCTCGTATAACTGGGCCATGGCGGTGAAAAATGAAGCTGCATCAGTTAAACACTCGGACTTCTGTTCTAGGTGACGATGGGCCCAGGATTGCGGTTCCCCTTGCAACAAGGAGATTACAAAGCCGACCTTTGTGGCCTCTAAGGAAAAGGTGCGCGGCTGCAGTGCAAAATATAGGTCACATGCATTCTTGAAGGACCTAAACTTACTGCGATCTCCAAGGAATTTTTCTGGGGTCGGGACCCTGGGTTCAGGTGGAAGCATGACAACTGCCGAAGTGGCGGAGGCCCCCTGGTGGGCAGCAGAGGCAGATGCAGGTCCTGGGGCAGCAGAAGATAAAGCTTGCACTTGTCCTTGCAGCTGGGTATAGCCGGATTGTAAGTCCTTTACTGCCCGTGTTAGTTCGGCCAGATGCTGGCATAGTTCGTCCATAGGAGAGGGTCCCCGCACAGGCTCAGTCATGGCTGTCCGTTACTGTCACGCCCCTGACGGTAAGAGCCTGATGTGCGGAAGACGGCCTCCCTTGCAGCTCTGACTCCGAGCTCCTGGTAAAGTGGACAGGAGACTCCAAAGTACAAAGTCGCACGAGTGCCTTGCAGGATCGCTGGTGAGTCGCTAAGCTGGAGTTGCTGAGCAGGTAGCGGAGAGGCACAGGTGCAGGTGGTAGTCCCAGCCAACTGTCAGCGGGTAGAGGAAGTGGTCAAGCCGGGTCATGCACTATCGGATACATCTGGAACACAGGCGGAAGCCGGAAGCGAGGTCACAGGGCAGGCTGGGTCGGTATTGGGCTGGCAGCAGAGTAGCAGAATCAGTAGGCGAAAGCAGGGTCCAAAACAAGCCGGGTCGGTGCAGGCGGAGAGCAGGGGTATCAAAGGCAAGCCGGGTCGGGTCAACGGTACAGGAAACAGGATACAGGTTACTAGGTAGGTTAGCCAAACGCTATAGAACGGACAGCACCTGAGTCCAAGAAGAGGCCAGCCTAAATAGCCTGTCTGGCGCCAAAAACACTCAGAGAGTGCACGCCGCGGCGCCCGCACGTGCACGCGCGCGCGCGCGCACGGGAGCGCGCACGGGAGCGCGCACTAACGGCGCTCCTGTGGAAGCTGAAGACCCAGCTCGACCTCTATGGCCGCCATTTTGGGTGCTGGCATGCCCTTCCTGACAGCCAGGCTTAATTAACACAATAGACAATAGAATGCAATCACAGCAAGCTTTCATCACTACAGCCAGGTAGCTGGAGGTGATTAACATCAATTAACATCTCAACAGTCTATGTTCCACATTGAAGGAGACACTCTATTGACCTGTTGTGTTCAGAATGAACAACTTGTAATATTTCAAGATATCCTGCAATACATGAATTATCATTACTGTCCCATCTCATGTAATCCATGATATCAGTTCTCAGTCATCCTATGCCCCTAGTGGACATAGGATGACCCTAGACACAAGAGTCATTGGTGAAGCTGACAGAGGAGTACCCCATATCCTTCAAGCGCCCCTGGGTCATACTGTTTCAGCATGATTTATGATTTCTCCAGTCACAAGCAGGGGGCGGGAGTGAGCTCCTCCAGGCATTCCCGGCCAGGACAAGTACTGTCAGTGAGTAAAGCGGTGATGTGGTGCCCTTTTTTGGGGATATCAGATTGGCCTGGGGGGGGGGGGGGGTTGCTGTGTTGGTTTCATTCCAGGACACTGTATTGTCCTGGAATGAAGGTGCCCGGGACAGACCTGCAAAATGCGGGCGGTGCCCATGCGCCCTCTATGGACGGGCTGCTACTGGTCCGTAGGGTTCTATATTGACTGGCTCACAGTCTCCGCTCTAATTCATACCTAAGGAGTTCTATCGGGTTGAGGCCAGGACTCTGTGCAGGCCATTCAAGTTCCTCTACCCCAAACTCACTCATCCATGTCTTTATGGACCTTGCTTTGTGCACTGGTGTGTAGTCATGTTGAAACAGGAAGGGGTCATCCTCAAAGTTGGGAGCATGAAATTGTCCAAAATGTCTTGGTATGCTAACACCTTAAGAGTTCCCTTCACAGGAAATAATGCCGCATACACGATCATTTTTCAGCATGAAAAAACGTCATTTAAAATGATCGTGTGTGGGCTGCAACATTTTTTTCCGAACATGCTGCATTTTTAACGTCGTTTTAAACTATGTCGTCCACTCCATTGTCATTTTCACAGCAAAAAGTGCTATAAAAATGCACTGATTACTGTGAAAATGACAATGGCAGTGAAGGGGTTAACCACTAGGGGGGCGCTAAGGGGTTAAAGGTGCCCTAAATAAGTGACTCTTACTGTAGGTGGGCGTGGCTGGACATGTGACATCACTGATCGTCGTTTCCTATAACAGGGAACAGATGATCCGTGACAAGCCACAGAGAAGAACTAGGAAGGTTTGTTTACACTCATCTCTCCCCGTTCTTCAGCTCCTGTGACCCGATCATGGGACACTGGCGGCGATCGGGTCCGTGGGTGCTGTCACGAAGCTTCGGACCGGGTCGCGCGACCCACGGCTGGGCACTTAAAGGGCAACTGTGCCCAGCCGTGCCATTCTGCCAATGTATATCGGCGTTAGGCGGTCCTTAAGTGGTTAATGGAGAATTAACCAAAAAAAAGTTCATTAAATCCACAAGGGCTTTTTTTTAATCACTACTATTCCTTTATATTGTCTTTTAAAATTTACAAATGCAGCAATTTAGAAAATTGATGAAAGATTTAGCACTGGGAAACTTTTTGAAAGATAAACGTGCATTTTATATACAGTACATCTATATAGATCAGACCAAAATGAGGGACAAATGAGGAGGAAAGAGGGACATTGCTTCAAATCAGGGACAGTCCCTCGAAATCAGGGACAGTTGGGAGCTATGCAAATACAGGGGGTCCCCGACTTATGAACGCCTGAGTTACAAACTTCTCCTACCTACGAACCGGGCGCTGCGGGGACCCTCTGCCATTTTGGGCAGACCCCCTACTGTTCTGCGCATGCGTGGCCAGACGGAGCCTCGGGCAGGGCCGGACTTACCATTGGGCTTGACTGGACTCAAGCCCATGGGCCCCCCGCCCAATAGGGGGCCCCGGGAGGAGGAAGCAGGAAGAGCCATGCCGCTGCTGATGAAGAGGTAAGAAGTCACCTTCACCCCTTCGCTCAACAACTACGAGCGGTGGCCCCCCCCTTAACAACTTTGATTAATCGGCGAACCCCCCCTGCTCAACAACTAGGATCGGTGGCATCCCCCCCACCGCTCAACAACTTCGATCAGCTTCGATCTCGGCGGCACCCCACCGCGCAACAACTTCGACCCCCCCCCCGCTTCTCGGCTCCAGGGGGCCCCTCAATCAACACTCAAGCCCAGGGGCCCCCACCACCCTAAGTCCTGCCCTGGCCTTTGGAAATGTCGGAAATGTCCGTAATTGGCCGCGCATGCGCAGAACAGCATTCGACGGAACATCGGAAATGTCCGTAATTGCCGGTCTGCCGACTTACGAACATTTCCAGTTTACAAACAGGAGGAAAGTCCCCAAACGGGTTCGTAACCCGGCGACCCCCTGTATACATATTTCATCTGTGTATCTGTTTGCCTGGAGGAGTTCAGCTTTGAGAAATAATCCATGAAGCAACCCCTCCCATCAAATGTTTTTTTTTTTGTAGTTGTACATGCTTCTGGAATGAAAAAAAAGAAAGCCTGCAAATAAAACACGCATGACACTCCACATTGTATTAAATTGGCAGTGCATGTTGGAATAAGATGGCTTTCTGTTAATGTGAAAGTCTATTATCAAAGTCATTGGGGTTAAATGGATATAATTAACTAAACCATCAACATGCAGGAACGTTGGAACGGGTATAGCAGACTAATGTTGCATGAAAGCTGATGTATTTGTGTGTCCGGGTAATGAAACTGAAGGAATTGTGGAGACAAATGCAATATAATGTCTGCTACATATTAAACTGCATTAAATGGCATCTGTTTACCACTAATATCATGTGACTTCTGGGTGTCTAATCTAAAAAACACAAAACATTTACACTGTAAATTTTCCCATGGGACTCGTTCTTTGAACAGAAGGTAAAGTGGTTTTAGATATATTGGGGCAGATCCACAAAAGAATTACGCCGGCGTATCTATTGATACGCCGGCGTAATTTTGAATTTCCCGCGTCGCATCTTTGTTTTGTATCCACAAAACAAGATACGACGGCATCTCGGGTCGATCCGACAGGCGTACGCCGTCGGATCTAAGATGCAATTTTTCGGCGGCCGCTAGGTGGCGTTTCCGTCGAATTCCGCGTCGAGTATGCAAATTAGCTAGTTACGGCGATCCACGAATGTACGTCCGGCCGGCGCATTTTTTTACGTCGTTTGCGTTCGGCTTTTTCCGGCGTATAGTTAAAGCTGCTATATGGTGGCGTACTCAATGTTAAGTATGGCCGTCGTTCCCGCGTAGAAATTTTTACGTTGTTTGTGTAAGTCATTCGCGAATAGGGATTTGCGTAGAATGACGTCACCGTCGGAAGCATTGGCTTGTTCCGGGTTAATTTCGAGCATGCGCACTGGGATACCCCCACGGACGGCGCATGCGCAGTTAAAAAAAAAACGTTGTTTACGTCGGGTCACAACGTATTTACATAAAACACAGAGATTTGAAGGCCGCGCCATTACGCCGCCAAAGATACACTACGTCGCCGTAACTTACGGCGCAAATTCTTTGAGAATCAGGAACACTGCGTGGCACGCACACGCCCTGGCCAGGCAGGCCATAACGCCGGGGGAACCGTGATGTGGTCACCCTAAAGGTGGGTGCCACACTGGACGAAGAAGAACCCAGAACCAATGGCGTCTGCCCCATAAATACCCCTCCCCAGCATGCACAGCGAGGACAAACCCCTGTTTGTCACTGATCGAATGCTCCCTCTCATCGGTAACAGCGAACATGTCACTCGTAGCCACGCAACCTAACAGTTAGAATCACTTTCTAGGACACATATAACCCCTTCAGCGCCCCCTACAGGTTAATCCCTTCACTGCCAGTTTAATTTTTACAGTAATCAGTGCATTTTTATAGCACTGGTCCCAAAATGGTGTCAAAAGTGTCCGATGTGTCCGCCCTAATGTCGCAGTCACGATAAAAATCGATGATCGCCGCCATTACTTGTAAAAAAAAAAAAAATATTAATAAAAATGCCATAAAACTATCCCCTATTTTGTAGACGCTTTAACTTTTGCACAAACCAATCAATAAACGCTTATTGCGATTTTTTTACCAAAAATATGTAGAAGAATACGTATCGGCCTAAACTGAGGAAAAAATATTTTTTTTTATATAATTTTTGGGATATTTATTATAGCGAGAAGTAAAAAATATTGTATTTTTTTTTAAATTGACGCTTTATTTTTGTTTATAGAGCAAAAAATAAAAACCGCAGAGGTGATCAAATACCACCAAAAGAAAGCTCTATTTGTGGGGAAAAACAGGACATCAATTTTGTTTGGGAGTCATGTCACACAACCGCACAATTTTCAGTTAAAGCGACGCAGTGCCGAATCGCAAAAAGTTGCCTGGTCTTTGGCCAGCCAAATGGTCCGGGGCTTAAGTGGGTAATTTCATTAACACCAAAGCAGCTGAAACTGATTAATAACCCCCTCTGATACTTAACTGATCAGATCCATATAACAGGAGTTTAATTGACTTGATGCTCTACACTCTGATTAAAAAGTAGTCCTTTCATTTTTTTGAGCAGTATATACAGTATCTCACAAAAGTAAGTACACCCCTCACACATTTTAGCAAATATTTTATTCTATCTATTTTTTAATGTGACAACACTGAAGAAATGACACTTTGCTACAATGTTGTGTAGTGAGTGTACAGCTTGTATAACAGTGTAAATTTGCTGTCCCCTAAAAATAACTCAACACACAGCCATTAATGTCTAAACCGCTGGCAACAAAAGTGAGTACACCCCTAAGTGAAAATGTCCAAATTGGGACCATCGTTAGTGTTACAAGGTCTCAGGTGTGAATGGGGAGCAGGTGTGGTAAATTTGGTGTTATCGCTCTCACTCTCTCATACTGGTCACTGGAAGTTCAACATGGCACCTCATGGCAAAGAACTCTCTTAGGATCTGAAAGAAAGAATTCTTGCTCTACATAAAGATGGCCTAGGCTATAAGAAGATTGCCAAGACCCTGAAACTGAGCTGCAGGATGGTGGTCAAGACCATACAGCTGTTTAACAGGACAGGGTCCACTCAGAACAAGCCTCACCATGGTCGACCAAAGAAGTTGAGTGCATTTTAGTCAACCACTTGCCAACCCGCTCACAGTAATTAAAGGGGTTGTAAAGGAATTCCCCCCCCCCCCCCCAAATAGCTTCCTTTACCTTAGTGCAGTCCTCCTTCACTTACCTCATCCTTCCATTTTGCTTTTAAATGTCCTTATTTCTTCTGAGAAATCCTCACTTCCTATTCTTCTGTCTGTAACCCACCACCGTAATGCAAGGCTTTCTCCCTGGTATGGAGAAAGCCTCTTGAGGGGGGAGGGGGCGAGCAGGAGGGCCAGGACGCCCACTAACACACAGCTCCTTTCTCTCTCTGCAAAGTAGATAGTGTCCTGACACTCCTGCTCGCCCCCTCCCCCCTCAAGAGGCTTTCTCCACAGGGAGAAAGCCTCGCATTACTGTGTGGAGTTACAGACAGAAGAACAGGAAGTGAGGATTTCTCAGAAGAAATAAGGACATTTAAAAGCAAAATAGAAGGATGAGGTAAGTGAAGGAGGACTGCACTAAGGTAAAGGAAGCTATTTAGGGAAAAAAAATAATTTCTTTACAACCCCTTTAAACTTCGAGTGGGCAGCAGAAGCAGGGTCAACGGCTTATTGGTGGACACACAGATCACCACTGTGAGCGGCCAGGGTATTGTGTAATCACTATGATTGGTCATAGCAATCACATTATAACAATGTCAACGAAACAGTCATAAATGGCTTTCATTCATGACTGCTTTTCTTACTATTGTGTTGCTGTGATTCTCCCACAGCTTTCACATGGTACCTGGGCCAATCACAGCACCCTGTACCATGTGATTAGCTGTAGCCAATCACAGGTCACGATAGTAATCAAGCTGTCATGAATGAAAGCTAAAACTATTGCTTATAACAGTGATCATGACTGTTTTAAGCAATAATAGTCACTCCCCCAGAGTAGTGAAGTGTCACTATGGTGACACTGCACTACTCTGATGACAGGATGTAATAAAAAAAAATTGCAAAAAAAGAAAAACATGTTAAAACATTTTTTTTAAAAATGTTATATATATTTTTTTGTAAACATACTGACAGCAGTCAGTATCCCTGATCACCACCACACCAGTATAGGCACTGGTGACAGTATGTGAAAAAGAGGGTGGGGGTGGCAGGACCACCAGCAGGGGGATCCAAAAAGAAGAGGTTCACCAAATGAAAAGCCTGATGCCGTGTACACACGATCGGACATTCCGACATCAAAACCGCGGATTTCTTTCTGACAGATTGTTAGCTCAAACTTGTGTTGCATACACACGGTCACACAAATGTTGTCGGAAATTCCGATAGCCAAGAACGTGGAGACGTACAACACTACAGCAAGCCTTTCTACTATTTACTGTTTGTACTCGGCTGGGTAATAAAAGCACAGAAAAGACATTGTGGACATTGACTTTATTACAGCTCTCATCCAGTACCCTAGACGGCGGGAATATAGAGGTAACATGTTACCCAAATCAAACCAGCAGCTCCTTCGGGGGTAGTGCTACACGAGCAAACGGGAGTAAGGGGGGGATATGTGCAAAAACCCCTAGCAACTGTCTGCAGGTAATCAGAGGGAGACCTAAGAAGTCAAAACACAGAAAACCCTATGGGGACAGTGCTACAAGTATGTAGGCATAGGACACACCCCTGCCACGTCTCCTTAAAGGTAAATTATATGTAGCACACCTCATTTAGGTGAATAGGGATCCCCCACCCTGCACAGCCAGGCACACCAAATCTCCACGGTATGCCAGAGTCAAGAAACAGTCCAGTGCTTGTTTTTTATGTTTTATTGAGGAGATAATACATGGATAGGGTAGAGGAAACATTATGGGATGCCCACTTGACTTTAGAACTCTTCAGGGACAACTTGGCTATTTACAGTCTATCTACACTCCTCTTCTTCCAGCACATCACTTGCTTGCACAAAACTACACAGATCCAGCTGGAACACTGTTTGATGAGTCTGACAAAAGGCACTTAGTCAGATTTTATGGTTGAACTGGATGGTCTGTTTTCAACCGGACTAACTATGTAACTATGTAAGCAGAAAGCCCTTTGCAGGCAGGGACCGTGGGTTCCTTTGGTTGTGTAGAGAAAAGTCCATTGTCCAGCTACATTCCTGTTGCTACTGATCCCAGCACCACCTTTTCAGGCACTGCCAGCCTGCCTGGCTGCAGCTTCCTCTCGCACTGGCAACTTCCCACAGTCCTCCCAGACTGCACACTCACCAGCCCTCCCGGCTGACTTCTCCCAGGGACCTACTGGACATTCTGACTGGCTCCTGCTGTCCCCACTCTTGCTCCTGTGCCTCCTAGACAGGACTCATATGTGTGTTGTAAGAGGATCCCTCCAGCACCCAAGCCCCAGGCCCAAGATCGCCCCCTCAGACTAGGAGGTACCCTCAAGGGCCACTGACAGATTTCTCAGCAATCCATCTCCATCCTCCACCCGATTGCCCCTACTGGCATGACCCATGAGTATTTACGAGGTGCCTGCCCCCTGCCGACCCACTTTCTGGGGGTTGGCTGGGGCCCTCCTCAATACTCCAAGCAGCTCCTCCTAACCTCCCACCCATTCTTCTGAAAGCTTCTCCAAGGTTCCAGCAAGTAGAGGGGGGTACCAGAGGTGCTGCTTAAAGAGTCATCCAGCCTTCCTGAGTCACTCACCCTGACCCAGATCCAGCCAAGCCAAATTTACATTCACTAACAAAACAATTATCAACAGCTAGCACACTCAGCTAGTGGGTGCTACATATACAAAAAAAAATAGTTAAACCCACAAGTGCTTTTTTACCACTACTATTCCTTTATATTGGCTTTTAAAATTTTCAAATGCAGCAAATTAGAAACTGGATGAAAGGTTTAGCACTGGGAAAAACTTTTTGAAACATAAAAATGTGCATTTTATATACAACTATATACAGAAGATCAGACTGAAATGAGGGACAAATGAGAAGGAAAGAATGACAGAGGGACTTTGTTCGAAATCAGGAACAGTCGTTCGAAATCAGGAACAGTTGGGAGCTATGCAGCTGCACATACTCATCTGCCCTTTGCTCTTCTGTAAAGCCTCGTACACACGATAGGTTAACCAGAGGACAACGGTCTAAAGGACCGTTGTCATAGGTTAACCGATGAAGCTGACTGATGGTCCATCGCGCCCACACACCATAGGTTAAATAACCGATCGTGTCAGAACGCGGTGACGTAAAACACAACGACGTGCTGAAAAAAACTAAGTTCAATGCTTCCAAGCATGCGTCGTCTTGATTCTGAGCATGCGCGGGTCTTTAACCGATGGTCGTGCCTACTAACGATCGGTTTTGACCTATCGGTTACCAATCCATAGGTTAATTTAAAGCAAGTTGGCTTTTTTTTAACCAAAGCTTAAATAGCCTATGGGGCCCACACACGATCGGTTTTGACCGATGAAAACGGTCCATCAGACCGTTGTCCTCTGGTTAACCTATCATGTGTACGAGGCTTAAGAGCTCTAAATCATGATTTGGAGCTTATACAGGGTCGAGGAATCTCTCCTGGCTCTGTGTGACATGAGTGGCCAAAAGCTGTCACAAAGCAAGGAGGGAAGTGAGTCACATGCCCCTCCATACCTGGAAGTACAAGGTATTTCTTTCACAACTGATGGAAGAACAGAGCAGTGGATGAGTGAAGGTGAGAATGTGCAATTAGTGGGGCTGCCATTGATTCCCTTTTTTTCTTAAACTTTAAAGCTGAAGTCCAGGTATGGTAATTTGTACATAGTCCAAGCTGGACCAATGTAAATCTGTATGTCCCATACCTGTTAGATCCCCATGAAAGCTGGAATGGAAATTACTGTAGTAAACCCCACTATTCCAGTGATGTTCACTAGCTTCTGGATCTCTGCTGCATTCTGAACATAGAATGTGGCTCGCTTGGCACGAGTGCCATCAGGATATGCAAAGTGTTCTCTGATTGGATGAGGTGGAGAGGCAGTGCAGTGATGTCACAATCTCCCCCTTGTCCAGTCATGGCGTTCTGTAAATGGTGCCTGGAAGACATTGGCGACTACTGTAGTAGTAGTGAATACTACAGTGAATTTCCACTTCCACAGCAGTCCCAGCGGTATGGGACAAGGTGGAGAGGAGGGTTGGTGATATCACGATCGCCACCTGGTCCAATCAGAGAACACTTTGCATTTATTGAAAACTTGCAAAGTGTTCTCTGAAAGATGCTCTTGCTGTGTTCAGTGGTTTGGTATGTAGTCTGGAAGCTAGAGGCAATCACTGCAGTAGCAATGCCTACTCCAGCTTCCACAGGGACCCCACAGGTATGACACATACATACTTACATTGGTCCAAGTTGTACAAATATAGAAAATATGCAGACTTTAAGGTACATACATTATGGAAAGCATGTGACCTCCCATGGCCTGAGCGGTCAGTTGCCAGTGATATCATCCACTTGAATAAGCTCTAATACCATCCCACACTGGGTGGACTCCTGCAGCCGATACCTTGCCTTGGTAGGGTGGACTATCGGGTGACCCTGTCACTGTACACTGAATGAGCAGCTGACTGTGTTTCTTTAAATGCAAACTGTGTCCGAGCTGGGAGGGGGGCGGTGGTATCGCTGCTTCCACTTTGTGGAGGTTATGGGACACTTTGAGCCTATTATTGTCAGACAGAAGCGAGGTAAGAAGGATACGAGGCAGACAGCCTTGAGCTGAGTGGAAAGGTGACCAGGGCAGTAATGTGATCTTGAGGACATGATGCATAGAAAGCAGAGAGACTTAAAGAAAAAAGATGTTCTGAATATTTAATAGTAAATATGACTGAAGAATGTTACTGATACTCTGATACTACACTAAGCAAGCAATGAGAATAGTCAGAGAATATTTGTTGTGGTCTATCTATTTATCTATCTATCCATCCACTCATCCATATCTATCTATCTATCTATCTATCTATCTATCTATCTATCTATCTATCTATCTATCTATCTATCTATCTATCTATCTATCTATCTATCTATCTATCTATCTATCTATCTATCTATCTATCTATCTATCTATCATTTTTGACAATCATATCCAGACCCTGGTTATCAGTGTGTTATTCCTCCATGGAGACCTACCGCCTCCCTCTATTCTTCATAATTTTTTTCTTCTCTACCCTCTACCTTTGATCCTTTTTTCTTTCTTCCTTCCTTCCTTCCTTCCTTCCTTCCTTCCTTCCTTCCTTCCTTCCTTCCTTCCTTCCATCCCTTCTCCCACCCTCCCCTCTTTCTCCCTCACTTCCTCCTCCATACTCTCATCCTTTCCTATTTTTTTCCCTACTTCTTCCCTTCCTTCTATCTATCTTGCTTTCTTTTTCTTTTCCTTGCCTATTCCTTCCTTCCTCGTTCCCTTCCTCCCCTCTTCCTTCCACCCTTCCTTCCTCATTCCCTTCCCTCATTATTCCTTCCATCCTTCCTCTTTCCCTTCCTCACCTCTTCCTTCCACCCTTACTTCCTCTTTCTCTTCCTCCCCTATTCCTTCCATCCTTCCTTCCTCCCCTCTTCCTTCCTGTTTCCCTTCCTCCCCTCTTTCCTCCATCTTTTGTTCCCCTTTCCCCTCCCCCTCTCTTCCTTTCCATCCTTCTTTCACTTCCTCCCTTGTTCCTTCCTTCCTTCACTTTTCCCTTCCTCCCCTCTTCCTTCCATCCTTCCTTCCTTTTTCCCTTCCTCCCCTCTTTCTCCCATCCTCCCTTTCTCTTTCCCTTCCTCCCATCTTCCCTACATCATTTGTTCCCCTTTCCTTCCTCCTCTCTTCCTTTCCATCCTTCTTTTCTCTTTCACTTCCTCCCTTGTTCCTTCCTTCCCTTTTCCCTTCCTTCCCTCTTCCTTACATCCTTCCTTCCCCTTTCCCTTCCTCCCCTCTTTCTCCCATCCTTCCTTCCTCTTTCCCTTCCTCCCCTCTTCCCTCCATATTTTGTTCCCCTTTCCCTTCCTCCTCTCTTCCTTTCCATCCTTCTTTCCTCTTTCACTTCCTTACTCTTTCCCTTCCTCCCCTCTTCCTTCCATCCTTGCTTTCTTAAACCCTTCCATCCTCTTTTTGCTAGTTTCCTTTATTTCCTTCCTTTCAATTACTGTTTCCTTCCTCTTCTCTTCCTTCCATCCGTTCTTCCTCTTCCCGTTCCTCCTCCCTTCCTTGCTTTCTTAAACCCTTCCATCCTCTTTTCCTAGTTTCCTTTATTTCCTTCCTTTTCCCCCGCCCTTCCTTTATATTTTAGCTGTTGTTTTTTGTGAAGCCATATAAATAAATAAACCAATGAAACTTTGATTACCTTTCTTTTACTTACTATTGTTTAACGATTTAGATTTAATCTTCTTATTTCTTGAAAATGCAAAATCAAAGCAGTTGGGAGCCATTTCTGTGCATGAATATTATTGTCCAAGACTAATTATACAGTAAACATGAATATCTGAAATGTTGATTGAGCCGGCGTACTAAGAACATTGATCTCAAATAGAATCTGTCTTTCCTCCAAGACTCCGCTGACCAATTCTCTGTAATTATTGCAATATTAAACTGTGCAGCAGAGAGGAGCTGGTGAGGTCTGCTGAAGGAACATACTGATGTATTATTGGCAAACAGACAGTCGGTAATAAACTACGTCGGATTGCTCAACAAGACTCTTTACTGGCAATTCCTGAGCGAGATGCATGGAAACTGACCGGCATATAGCATGCAGCCTTTTAATAATTACATATGTGGACGGGCTTATTTTATTATTAATGATTTCCGGGCAATTTCCCCCAATCGCCAGACAAGGAGGCTCATGAAAAGCATGCATTATTCTTAACCAAAAAAAAAAAAAACGAGAGTTGTTTAAGTAAAGCTATTTCATCTATGTCATTATCCTAATGTAAATAATATAGTCAATATGTGTAAATATTTAAAAACCCTCTTCTTCTATATATAGTTTTTTTTATATATATGTATATATGTTATTTATTGTTGTGTTTAGAAAGGCAGATGGGGAAAAGGAACAGCCTCTACATGTTGGAGCGGTAAGTTCCCCCTTTCTAGAAAACATCCAGTAAATAGAGATGTGATGTCAAGAAGCAATTTACTGCAGCTGAAGAACCTCATGGGTGGAGTTTTCATATACTTGATAAGCTGCCAAATGTTCCTAATGACAGCCTCACTGGTTTGTGCCTGTAAAATTGTGATGGCAGAACCAGTATGGAGAGTACACACCTTTCCTGCTGGTCACCAGATGGGCACTAATGTGGCTGCACTGATGGGCACTGATGAGGCAGTACTGATTGGCACTGATGAGGTGGCACTGATGATGAGGCAGTTATATGCAGCACTGATAGGCAGAACTTATAAGCAGCACTGATGGGCACTGATAGGTGGCACTGGTGTGCATCACTGATGGGCACTCATAGGTGGCACTGATGGGCACTCATAGGTGGCACTGATAGACACTTCTAGGTACTGATGGGCACTGATAGGCACTGATGGGTACTGATACTGTGTTTCCCCGAAAATAAGCCCAGGTTTTATAATTATTTGGGCAACAAAAGACACAGTAGGGCTTATTTTAAGGGTAGGTCTTACCATGTAATGTGATGTCTTCTCTCCCCCTCTCCCTGCCAGTCAGGAATCCATAGTGCGAGTTAAAATGCTTGTAAAATCCTATAATCCACTCTATTACAGTAATATATAATGTACAATGTGTGTTTCTGTAATATAATTGTGCCAAATACCTTCGTTATATCGCTTCTCTGACCCACTGGAGCTCTCTTCCCTGCATTTATATTACAGAAACATACACATTGTACATTATATACTACTGTAATAGAGTGGATTATAGAATTTTACAAGCATTTTAAACTAGGGCTTATTTTCGGGGTAGGGCTTATATTGCATCCCTCCTGGAAAATGACGATAGGGCTTATTTTCGGGGTAGGTCTTATTTTCGGGGAAACACGGTAGGTGGCAGTGATGGGCGCTTCTGGGCACTGATAGTCACTGATGGGCGGCACTGATAGATGGCACTGTTTGGCAGCACTGATCAGGAGGCACTGGCAGGCATCTCTGATGGGCACTGAATGCCATCCCTATTGGGCATTGATTGGCATGCCTGGTGACTAGCGGCTTATCCTACTGGACGTCATATGATACCCAGTCAGGATAACTGAACCACTTTTCGGCCATCATTCTGCATATGACGGGCTAGAAGTGGTTACATTTTCCTTGCATGTGATTGGGCATGCTTGGTAAAGTGAAACTCTACCTCATCTACTAAGCCCTGGAGCAACTGCCTTTAGTAAATCAAGACCAATGCTATATGTGTCTAGTTGGCTATTAAATTAAGAGATGGCTTTGAACAGGACGTCTTCCTTGGATTCATCCCGTATCCGTTAATTCAGTGGGAGATGGAATGGGTCATGTGGATTGTACAATTTGCAGGATTAAATTGGTATACTTAGTCTATTTTATCATTGTTAAGAGCAAGGTGTTTGTGAAATTGAACTGCTTCACCTTTGAACAAGTAAGATCGCTAAATGAAATTGTATCTCACTGGAGAACTTTTTTCCGTTTTATTTTGTCTGGGAAAATCAAACAAATTTTGAATGCAAATTGTATATGCAATGTGCGTGTGTGTTTGTATAGATGGGGCCTGCTGATCTACACACAGGGGCAGATCCACAAAGGTATTACGCCGGCGTATCTCTTGATACGCCGCGTAATTTCTAATTTTGCGCGTTGTATCTTTGTTTTGTATCCACAAAACAAGATACAACGGCATCTCGGCTAGATCCGACATGCGTACGTCTTAGTACGCCATTGGATCTAAGCTGCAATTTTTCGGCGGCCGCTAGGTGGCGCTTCCGTCGAATTCCACATCGAGTATGCAAATTAGCTAGTTACAGTGATCCACGAACGTACGTCCGGCCGGCGCATTGTTTTTAAGTCGTTTGCGTTCGGCTTTTTCCGGCGTATAGTTAAAGCTGCTATTCTGAGGCGTACTCAATGTTAAGTATGGCCGTCGTTCCCGCGTCCAATTTTGAATTTTTTACGTTGTTTGCGTAAGTCGTTCGCGAATAGGAATTTGCGTAGAATGATGTCACCGTCGTAAGCATTGGCTGGTTCCGGTTTAATTTCGAGCATGCGCACTGGAATACCCCCACGGACGGCACATGCGCAGTTAAAAAAAAATGTTGTTTACGTCGTGTCACGACGTATTTACATAAAACACGCCCCCATTACATCCATTTGAATTCCGCATCCTTACGCCGCCAGAGATACACTATGCCGTTGTAACTTACGGCGCAAATTCTTTGAGGATTCTAAATAAATAAGTTACGGCGGCGTAGTGTATCGTAGATACGCTGCGCCCGGCACAGAGCTACGTGGATCTGCCCCACAGTATTCAGAGCGCTTCACTATTTCCACATATTGTTATGTTACAGCCTTATTCCAAAATAGATTAAATTCATTATTTCCCTCAAAATTCTACAAACAATACCCCATAATGACAATGTGAAAGAAGTTTTTTTTTTTAAATCTTTGCAAATTTATTAAAAATAAGAAACAAAATAAAATCCCATGTACATACTGTAAGTAATCACAGCCTTTGCTCAATACTTTGGTGAAGCACCTTTAGCACCAATTACAGCCTCAAGTCTCATTGAGTATGATGCTACAAGCTTGGCACACCTATTTATGGGCAGTTTCTCCCATTCTTCTTTGCAGGATCTCTCAAGCTCAATCGGGTTGGATGGGGAGCGTCGGTGCACAACCATTTTCCAATCTCTCCAGAAGTGTTCAATCGGGTTCATGTCTGTGTTCTAGTTGGGCCACTCAAGGAAATTCACAAAGTTGTCCCATAGCCACTCCTTTGTTATCTTGGCTGTATGCTTAGGGTCGTTGTCCTGTTGGAAGATGAGCCTTCATCCCAGTCTGAGGTCCAGAGTGCTCTGGAGCAGGTTTCCATCAAGGATGTCTCTGTACTTTGCTGCATTCACCTTTCCCTCAATCCTGACTAGTGTCCCAGCTCCTTCCGCTAAAAAAAATCCCCACAGCATGATGCTGCCACCACCATTTTATATTGTAGGGATGGTATTGGCCAGGTGATGAGCGGTGCCTGGTTTCTTCCAGACATGACACTTGCCATTCAGGCCAAAGAGTTCAATCTTTGTTTCATCAGGCCAGGGAATTTCGTTTATCATGGCCTGAGAGTCCTTCAGGTGCCTTTTGGCAAACTCCAGGCGGGCTGTCATGTGCCTTTTACTGAGTGGCTTCTGTCTGGCCGCTCTACCATACAGACCTCCTGATTAGTGGAGTGCTGCAGAGATGGTTGTCCCTCTGGAAGGTTCTCCTCTCTCCAAAGAAAAATACTGGAGCTCTGTCGGAGTGACCATCGTGGTTTTTGGTCACTTTCCTGACTAAGGCCATCTCCCCCGATCGCTCAGTTTGGCTGGGCATCCCGCTTTAAAAAGAGTCCTGGTGGTTCCAAACTTCTTCCATTTACAGATGATGGAGGCCACTGTGCTCATTAAGGCCTACAATGCTGCAGAAATGTTTCTGTACCCTTGCCCAGATCTGTGCCTCCATACAATCCGGTCTCGGAGGTCTACAGACAATTCCTTGTACTTCATGGCTTGGTTTGTGCTCTGACATGCACTGTTAATTGTGGGGCCTTATATAGACAGGTGTGTGCCTTTCCAAATCATGTCCAATCAACTGAATTTACCACAGGTGGACTCCAATCAAGTTGTAGAAACATCTCAAGGATGATCAGTGGAAACAGGATAAACCTGAGATAAATTTTGAGTGTCATGGCAAAGGGTGTGAATACTTATGTACATGGGATTTTTTTGTTTTATATTTTTAATAAATTTGCAAAATTTCAAACAAACTTCTTTCACGTTGTCATTATGGGGTACTGTTTGTAGAATTTTAAGGAAAATAATGAATTTAATCCATTTTGAAATAAGGCTGTAACATAACAAAATGTGGAAAAGTGAAGCGATGTGAATACTTTCCGGATGCACTGTACATGTACGTGATCCAGCCTTCCTGTGCTGCCAACCCACAGTAAATGTACTGTAGGTGTTTGGTAAGTGGTTAAATTAAATATATACTGTACGTGTCCTCCTGTGTGTTTCAGTGCTGCCCTAACGGCATGATATTTATTTTGCTAAAGCACTGTGGGGGACATTTATAAATCAAATTAGTTCTAAATCAGGCATTCAGCAAAATGTGTGCAGCAGGTTTAGGGCCAGATCCTCAAACGAATTACGCCGGCGTATCTATGTATACGCCGTGTAATTTCAAAGTTCCCCCGTCGTATCTCTGTTTTGTATCCACAAAACAAGATACGACAGAATCTGGGCTCGATCCGACAGGCGTACGCCTTAGTACGCCGTCGGATCGTAGGTGCATATTTACGCTGGCCGCTAGGACGAATTCCGCGTCGAGTATGCAAATTAGCTAGATACGGCGATCCACAAACGTCCGTCCGGCCGGCGCATTCTTTTACGTTGTTTGCGTTCGGCTTTTTCCGGCGTATAGTTACCCCTGCTATATGAGGCGTATCCTATGTTAAGTATGGCCGTCGTTCCCGCGTCGAATTTTGAAAATGTTATGTCGTTTGCGTAAGTCGTTCGCGAATAGGGATTTGCGTAGAATGACGTCACCGTCGTAAGCATTGGCTTGGTCCGGTTTAATTTTGAACATGCGCAGTGGGATACCCCCACGGACGGCGCATGCGCCGTTAAAAAAAAACGTAATTTACGTCAGGTCACAACATGTTAACATAAAACACGCCCCCATCACATAGATTTGAATTGCGCGCCCTTACGCCGGGAGAATTACGCTACGCCGCCGTAACTTTAGAGGCAAATGCTTTGTGAATACAGCATTTGCCTCTCAAAGTTGCGGCGGCGTAGCGTTACTAGGATACGCTACGCCTGCATAACAATACGATCCGCTTCGTGGATCTGGCCCACAGAGTGTATTTGTGACCTGTGCATCTGTATTCTTGGGAAGCCAATTACAACAATTTGTAAAGTTCTGGGACAGAGTTATCAATAAAAGTAAGACAGGTTTTTACTATAAACAGTTGTAATGTGTCTGTTTGTTTACTTAGAAAATAAATAAAAAGATTTTTTGAAAAAAAAAATTGCATAATAAAGTGGTCAGGGTCAGGTTTCATTCTGTTGCAGTGCTGCTTTAGTGAAGCTTAGGAAGGAATTTATGAATCAAGCAAGCAACCTTGTAGTAAATCTGCCTCATAATCTGTACCACTTCTTCTGTTTAGTATTGCCTCGCTATGCAGCTGTCAGGAATTGAGTCAGGAGTCAGGAATTTAGTTTTGAAAGTGTCCCTTGTTCTCTATGCAAAATCCCCTTAATAAATGTCTCCCCCCTTTAAAGTGGTTCTAAAGGCAGAAGTTTTTTTTTTATCTTAAAGTGGATGTAAACCCAATTTTTTTTATGTCACAATGTAGAGAATAAGATTTCCTATCATCTGTGCCCAGTCTTGCCACACAGAGTTAATCCAGCTCTGAGCAATCCTCTTTTATTGTTCAGTGAAAATTAACAGACTTCCAGATAAAAACCTGTCTAAATAAAAAGTCCTTTCCATCCCCTTGCTTTGAGTGACATACATTACCTGTCACAATGAACTGTGGATCACCCCCCATATTATGATAAACATCCAGGAATGTGCATGTGTCCAAGCTAGTGCACGAGATATGTAAAAACCCTGTCACTCAAAGCAAGGGGACGGAAAGGACTTTTTATTTAGACAGGTTTTTATCTGGAAGTCTGTTAATTTTCATTGAACAATAAAATGGATTGCTCAGAGCTGGATTAACTATGTGTGGCAAGACTGGGCACAGATGATAGGAAATCTTATACTCTAAATTGTGACACGAAAAAAAAATAAAAAAAAATGGGTTTACATCCACTTTAAGATAAAAAAAAAAACTTCTGCCTTTAGAACCACTTTAAAGGGGGGAGCATAATGCATTAAGATAAAAAAAACGTTTGTGCGTAGCAGCCCCCTCAGACCCCCTAATACTTACCTCAGCCCCATCTCAATCCAGCCATGTTACACTGTTCGGGACTCTCCTTCCTGATTGGCTGAGACATACAGCTCAAGCTACTGTCAATTAAAGTCAGTGAGTCAATGAGGAGAGAGAGGGGGCAGGCTGAGCTGCGGCTCCATGTCTGAATGGACACACAGAGCAGCGGCTAGGCTCGGGTGCCCCCATCGCAAGCTGCTTGCTGTGGGGGCACTCAGCAGGAGGGAGGGGCTAGAAGCACCATCGTGGGACCTGAGAACAGGAGTATCTGAGCTGCTCTGTGCAAAACCACTGCACTGGACAGGTAAGTATAACATGTTTGTTATTTTTGAAGAAAAAAAAAACGAGACTTTAATATCATTTTAAAGAAACACTGCTCATATTGTAATCAACATTTTTATACTTATTATACTTATCTTTTCTCTTACCTTTTCTTCACCAGTGCACCCCAAAAGCAGTAAAGGGCTGTAAACCCTAATGTTTTCCAGGTTTACTAGTACCAGGTTATGGTGCGGAGATTCTTCACAAGGCGACAGACAATTGAGTGGTCAAGCCCAGGTAGAGGTCAAGGCAGGAGGCAGGCAAGAGAGTAATCAGGTTCAGTCAGGGGTCAAGGCAGGTGGCAGGCAAGAAAGCAGTCAAGCGCAGACAGAGATTGAGGCAGGCATCAGGCAAGACAGTGGTCAGGCCCAGGCAAGAGAAGAGTCAACATTTAGGCAGGGGGTAAAGCAGGCATTAGGCAAGAAAATAGTCCAGGCAAGATTGAAGGCAAATGTCAGGCAAGAGAGTAGTCAGGTCCAGGCAGAGCTCGAGGCAGGTGGTAGCCATGAAAATAGTCAGGTCCAGACAGAGGCAGGCGTCAGGCAAGAGAGTAGTCAGGTCCAGTTATGGGTCAATGCATGTGGCAAGCAAGAGGGTAGCTAGGTTCTGGCAGAGGTTGAGGCAGGTGTCAGGCAAAAGGGTAGTCAGGTCAGTCAAGGGTTAATGCAGGAGACAGGCAAAGGAGTTGTAAACTCAGGTAATCTAGGTCTGCAGTGGGCAATCCAGTAGTATAGCAAATTACATTAGGATTAACTGGAGATACCTGAAAGGCGTCAATACCCTCCTAGCCAGAGAACACGCCCATCACCATCAGCACATCTTAATGCATGATGCCACAATACATGCCAACACGCACAAGCTCACTTTTGTTGTTGCCAGCGGTTTAGACATTAATGGCTGTGTGTGTTGAGTTATTTTGAGGGGAGAGTAAATTTACACTGTTATACAAGCTGTACACTCACTACACAACATTGTAGCAAAGTGTCATTTCTATAGTGTTGTCACATGAAAAGACAGGATAAAATATTTACATAAATGTGAGGGGTGTACTTACTTTTGTGAGATACTGTGTGTGTGTATATATATATATATATATATATATATATATATATATATATATATATATATATATATATATATCAACATTGTTTTGTTGTTTTTATTATTACTGCCATCATCATTCAATTAAAGACGAAATTAAAAGATCTTCTCGATGTACGGATTGAAAATTTTAGATATACTGTAAATCTATATCTATCTATCTATCTATCTATCTATCTATCTATCTATCTATCTATCTATATAGATATATACACACACACACACACATATGTATAGGTATATATATATATATATATATATATATATATATATATATATATATATAGATATAGATCTATATCTAGATATAAATCTATATCTATAGATGTAGATATTTATCTATATATATCTATATATATATCGATAGATATAAATATGTAGCTATCTATCTACAGTATCTATCTATCTATCTATCTATCTATCTATCTATCTAGATATAGATATATTTATATATAAATATTTATATATATATATATATATATATATATATATATTAGTGCTGTCAATTAAACGTGCTATTAACGGCGTTAACACAAACCCACGTTAACGCCGTCAATTTTTTTATCGCGCGATTAATGAGGCGGCGTTCGGGGGTTATACCGGGATGATGCCTGCAGCCGCAGGCATCATCCCGGTACCGTTGTTTAGAGCGGGCGATCGGCTATCCAAACATAACAACCGATGCGGCTAAAAGCCGCTCGGTTGTTATGCCGGAGGAGCGGGAGGGGACATCCCCCCCCTCCCGCCGCCTTTCGCCGCTCTGACCGGGCCTCCCGTCCCACCGGGAGACCCGATCCTCCATCCGGCGCCTTCTGTGTCCAGGCGGAGACTGACACTAAGCCGTAAGCGGCTTTGATTCAGTCTCCGCATTGAAACCACGGAAGCGACGTCATGACGTCACTTCCGGGTATCTCGGCTGCCAATGGCGCCGGATTTAAAAAAGTACACAGTATTCAGGATCGCCGTTTTCGGCGATCTGAATACTTTGAAGTGCAAAGGAGGGCTCGGAGGTCTTTTAGACCCCCGATCCCTCCATAAAGAGTACCTGTCACCACCTATTGCTGTCACAAGGGATGTTTACATTCCTTGTGACAGCAATAAAAGTGATCAAAATGTAAAAAAATTTAAAAAACACAATTTAATATTATAAAAAAATTAAAAATAAATAAGAAAACAAAAAAAATTTTTTTGGCGCGATTAATCGTGAATTAACTATGACATTAATGCGATTAATCGCGATTAAAAATTTTAATCGCTTGACAGCACTAATATATATATATATATATATTTGTATATAGGTATATATATATATATATATATATATATAGGTATAGATATGTATATCTATCTATATATATCTATAGATAGATAGATAGATATATATAGATATGTATATAGATATATAGATGTATGTATATTTATATTATATATATAAATATATATAAATATAAATATATATATATATATATATATATATATATATATATATATATATATATATATATATATATATATATATATATATATATATATATATCAATCTATACATGAGAAGATCTTTTCATTTTGTCTGTAATTGAATGATGATGGCAGTAATAATAAAAACAACAAAACACTTTTGATTTGCGGTAACAAGACAGCATACGTATTATGAACCATTGCCAATATTGATCTTGAAGTACTTGTCACATTTTGGCCTTTTTAAGTCAATACAGCAGGTACTCGAAGAATTTCCCGTCATGAGAAGAGCTTATCTTCTTGGTTGGAGAACAGTCTAACGCTTACCCATTGGACCATGAAGTGTACTTATGTTGTCAGTGCCCTCTAGGCTCCGTAGCCCATGAATTTAAAAAACATTGTAAATGTTTATGAAGGGAATGAAAAATAACAGTCCAAAAATATTCTTGCCATAGGGTCTAAAATTCCATTAGTAACCTTATCCACCGCTCTACCTTTCTGAACCAAAGACACAATCGTACGCTTTGTTTCTTTTTCATAGAAAACATTTTGTTAATGGTTGGGAAAATGCGGCCAAGGTACTTCAAATTGAATAGTTACTATGAAGAATGTTCATGGGTCTGATGTACATTATATATATGATTCCAGCGTTGTATATGGATGACTTAAAACTACCTATCAGTTGTGAGCTTTGGGTGGTTGGAACCTGCTGCTTTATAGACCATGGGCGCTAGATTCAGCATTGATTTACGTCGGCGTTTCTATAGATACGCCGCGTAAATTCAAAGCTGCGCCGGCATATCTTCTTTCTGTATTCAGAAAGCAAGATACGCCGACATTAGCCTAAGATCCGACTGGCATAAGTCTCTTACACCGTCGTATCTTAGGGTGCATATTTACGCTGGCCGCTAGGTGGCGCTTCCGTCGTTTTCGGCGTAGAATATGCAAATGACCTAGATACGCCGATTCACAAATTTACGTACGCCCGGCGCTATTTTTTTTACGTTGTTTACGTTAGGCTTTTTCGGCGTAAGGTCGCTCCTGCTATTATGAGGCCCCGTACACACGCCCGAGAAACTCGACGAGCAAAACACATCGTTTTGCTCGTTGAGTTCCTTGTGAAGCCGCCGAGGATCTCGGCGAGCCAAGTTTCCCCGTTGTCTAACGAGGAAATAGAGAACATGTTCTCTATTTGGCCCGACGAGATCCTCGTCGGTTTCCTCGGCCGAAAGTGTACACACGGACGGGTTTCTCGGCAGAATCCAGCTCCGATCGAGTTTCTGGCTGAATTCTGCCGAGAAACTCGGTCGTGTGTACAGGGCCTGAGGCGTACGCAATGTTAAGTATGGAAGTCGTTGCCGCGTCGAATTTTGAATTTTTTACGTCGTTTGCGTAAGTCGTTCGCGAATAGGGCTCGACGTAATTTACGCTCACGTCGAAACCAATGACGTCCTTGCGGCGTACTTTGGAGCAATGCACACTGGGAAATTCCATGGACGGCGCATGCGCCGTTCGGGAAAAACGTCAATCACGTCGGGTCACCAAGAATTAACATAAAACACGCCCCCTCATCCTCATTTGAATTACGCGCGCTTACGCCGGCCCCATTTACGCTACGCCGCCGTAACTTAGCAGGCAAGTGCTTTGTGAATACAGCACTTGCCTCTCTAACTTACGGCGGCGTAGCGTAAATACGATACGCTGCGCCGCCGTAACAATGCGCGCCACTACCTGAATCTAGCCCCATGTGTATGAGCTATGACATTGATACTTAGATAAAGGCTGGGCTGGGAAGGTAGGGGGAGATCTATGCCTCCTGGGCCAGCACCTCTGCGATAAACTTATTTAAAATGCATCTAAACTCAAGGACCCGGATTCAGAAAGGACTTACAACGACGTATCTCCAGATACGCCGTCATAAGTCCAAATGTGCACCGTCGTATCTATACGCTTATTCAGGAAAGCAGATACGCCTGAATTTTGGCAAGATGCGACCGACGTAAGTCTCCTACGCCGTTGTATCTTGGGTGCATATTTACACTGGCCGCTAGGGACGCTTCCGTTGATTTACGCGTTCACGAACGTACTTGCGCCCGTCGCAGTAAGCTACGCCGTTTACGTAAGGCGTATGTCCGGCGTAAGTTTACCCCTCATAAACCAGGGGTAAGTCATGTTAAGGTATGGACGTCGGAAATGTCGAAACAGCCGTCGTATTTTACGTCGTTTGCGTAAGTCGTACGTGAATGAGGCTGGGCGTAGGTTACGTTCACGTCGTATGAATGGAGCCGGCATATCTTAGGGAGTAAATTCGACGTGATTCTGAGCATGCACGCGCATGCGCCGTTCGTTCGGCCATGCATTTACATGGGGTCACGCTTCATTATAATACAACACACCCACTGCCTTGTTACTTTGAATTACGCGGGCTTACGCCCATTTACGTAACGCTGGCGTACATATGGGAGCAAGTGCTTTGTGAATACTGTACTTGCCTCTCAATGTTACGACGGCGTAGCACATATGAGATGCGCTACGCCTATCTAAAGATGCGCCGATCTCTCTGAATCTGGCCCAAGAACTTTAATGACACAGACTTTCTAAACACATTAGCCAGGCCCGGAGTTTGGCATAATTGTGCGCACTTTTGTTGAGAAAAAAAAAAACAATCCGTCTCTGAGTGATCAATGTGCATTGCAGGGATTTTACCAAACTTTGTAGCAGATTCCTACCTTTGTTGCTTTGAAGAAATAGCTGTTTGTTTCACCATGTCCTTTTTCAGACTGATTCTGAATGGGAGCCTCTGGTTCATTATAATCAGCTGGTTCACTCTCAGTGTTCTAATGTCAAAAAAATGCAGGGTCTGCATTCCTTTAGAAGTATTTAACCACTTCAGCCCCGGGAAGATTTTACCCCCTTCCTGACCAGAGCACCTTTTACAATTTGTCACTGCGTCGCTATAACTGACAATTGCGCGGTCATGCAATGCTGTACCCAAACACAATTTGCTTCCTTTTTCCCCCACAAATAGAGCTTTCTTTTGGTGGTATTTGATCACCTCTGTGGTTTTTATTTTTTGCGCCATAAACAAAAAATTGTGACAATATTGCAAAAAAAACAATATTTTTGACATTTTGCTATAATAAATATCCCCCATTTTTTTAACCACTTCCCTACCGCCCATTGTCATATGACGTCCACAGATGGGATCTCCCATCCTGGGTGGACGTCATATGATATCCTGGGCATCCCGGGCGTCTAGAGGGCACGCGCGCCTGCGGCATTGCGCAGGACCTGGTGCGTGTGCCCGGCGGCCGCGATGACGGCAGGACTGTGGATCTGTAAACACACAGATCCACGGTTCTGTCAGATGAGGAGACCGATGTGTGTTCCTAGTACAGAGGAACACACATCGGTCTCCTCCCCTTGTGAGTCCCCCTCCCCCTACAGTTAGAATGACTCACTAGGGAACATATAAACCCCTTCAGTGCCCTCTAGTGTTAACCCCTTCCCTGCCAGTCACATTTATACAGTAATCAGTGCAGTTTTATAGCACCAATCGCTGTATAAATGTGAATGGTCCCAAAAATGTGTCAAAAGTGTCCGATGTGTCCGTCGCAATGTGACGGTCACAATAAAAATAGCAGATCGCCGCCATCACTAGTAAAAAAAAAATGCAATAAAACTATCCCCTATTTTGTAGACGCTATAACTTTTGCGCAAACCAATCAATATACGCTTATTGCGAATTTGTTCACCAAAAATATGTAAAAGAATACGTATAGCAGAAAATAAAACATATAGAATTTTTTTCAAAATTGACGCTCTATTTTTGTTTATAGCACAAAAAAATAAAATCGCAGAGGTTATCAAATACCACCAAAAGAAAGCTCTATTTGTGTGAAAAAAAGAACGTCAATTTTGTTTGGGAGCCACGTCGCACAATTGTCAGTTAAAGCGACGCAGTGCCGAATCGCAAAAAGTGCTCTGGTAAAGAAGGGGATAAATTCTTCCGGAGCTGAAGCATCAGTTTAGGCCGATATGTATTTTTCTACATATTTTTGGTTAAAAAAAAACGCAATATTCGTATATAGATTGGTTTGCACAAAAGTTATAGCGTCTACAAACTATGGGGAAGATTTATGTCATTTTTATGGCGTTTTTTTATTATTTTATTTTTTTACTAGTAATGGCGGTGATCTGCGATTTTTTGCGGTATTGCGACATTGCGGCGGACAGATCAGACACTTTTGACAAATTTTTGGGACCAGTGACATTTATAGAGTGATCAGTGCTATAAATAGCCACTGATTACTGTATAAATGTCACTGGCAGGTAAGGGGTTAACACTAGGGGGTGATCAAGTGGTTAACTGTGATCCATCAGTGTCTTCTAACTGTGTGGGGATTGGACTAACTACTGTAGGAGAGAGGACAGATTGTTCTTTCTACTTTGTAGGAACACACAATCTGTCTCCTCTCCCCTGACAGCACAGGGATTTGTGTTTACACACACAAATCCCCGTGCTGGTTCTCGTGCACACGATCACACCTGCGAAATGAGCTGTGCAGCGTGCACGCGCGCGTGCCTCCAGTGGCGCTTGTGTGCCCTCTGGCGGCTCTGCTGGGTAAAAGCCGTATATATACGGGATTTCGCCCAGGAGAGCCATTCTGCTGCAGTATATCTGCGTGAGCCGTTCGTGAAACGGTTAAAGTGTTACTAAACTCACAACAGTAAAATCAGTCTGTGTATGCAGAATAGCATGCTTGTTATAGTCACTGTGGAACCTAAGGGGTTAATCCTCTGCATCGTGTAAAAAGGCTGTTTGATCCTGTCTTCTCTGATCCTCCCCTCCTTTTACCGTCCCCAATGTATCTGCTGATAGAACAGAGAGTTTGGGAGCACTCTGCACACGCTCAGTTTGCTGTGTATTGCTAGAGAGTTCTTTTTTTGGGGGGGGAGGGTTCATGTGATCAGCACAGGGCCAATTAGCACTGTCCAGACAGAGGGTCAGGGGTCATGCAGCCTCATAGGACATAATATCAAAAATATTGTCTGCGCCTATCTGTGTGCAATCCAATTAATGTTTTTTGTTTTGCGTTCGACCTATGCTGTCACGGTCTTCTTCAAGGGGATTTGTATTCTGGTGAGATATATCGGAGTAATTTTCATGAATCTGGCACTCTACAAATTACTAACATCTATGTATATATGATAAAGATATATTTACCACTCAAAAAATTAGATTCAGAAACTATCACATAACTAGAGATTTACCGTATTCATTCGAGTATAACGCGCACCCGTGTATAACGCGCACCCCTAATTTTCAATTAAAAATCGGTATAAAATCATTGTAATTGCCAAAAATCATTTATGTCCAGCCATGCCCCCTGTATGTCCAGCCATGCCCCCTGTATGTCCAGCCATGCCCCCTGTATGTCCAGCCATGCCCCCTGTATGTCCAGCCATGCCCCCTGTATGTCCAGCCGTGCCCCCTGTATGTCCAGCGGTGCCCCCTGTATGTCCAGCCATGCCCCCTGTATGTCCAGCCGTGCCCCCTGTATGTCCAGCCGTGCCCCCTTTATGTCCAGCCGTGCCCCCTTTATGTCCAGCCGTGCCCCCTGTATGTCCAGCCGTGCCCCCTGTATGTCCAGCCGTGCCCCCGTATGTCCAGCCATGCCCCCTTACCTTTAATCACGCGGCGCGCGGGAACATTACAGACAGCGTTCGTTTGAACAGCTGTTTTCCCTGCCACGCATAGACACTCCCCCTCGTTCGCGATTGGACAGATCCGTCCAAGGGGGAGTGTCTACGCGCGGCAGGGAAAACAGCTATTCAAACGAAAGCTGTCTAATGTTCCCCCGCGGGATTAACGTTGTAGCGGCGTTGGTGGCTTCGGTGGCGGCGGCGGTAGCAGCGGCGTGTGCGGCGGTAGCAGCGGCGTGTGCGGCGGCGGTAGCGGCGGGGGGGACAAAGTCCTCGAGTATAACGCGCACCCAAACTTTGATCTTTTTTTTGGGTATAAAATTTTGCGCGTTATACTCGAATAAATACGGTAAGATAAAATACAATGATCCGGAGATCATTATATGCCGTCCAGGGCCTTCTTTAATATTGATTGGACCCTGGGCAAAAAAATTCTTGACATACAATAAATATCAGCTAGACTTAAAATCAGTTTACTGTATCAGGCAGTGATTGCGATTGGTTGCCAGAGGTTACAGCATATCATTACCACTTACTGACTGGTTGCTAGAGGTTACAGCACACAGATGTAGTGATCTAATAAATGTCCAATAAATGTAGTGATATAGATGTATAGTATGATGACTATAAATTATGTTGTTTCGCAGCAACACACAGGCTCTCCAGAGAACACAATTTTAATTAACTTCCAATAACATACAAAGTCCAAAGTCCACAGAAGATACAAATCCAAATTCAGAATCCCATCTTTTCCTAGACCTGTGCCATATTCATATCAGAGTGACAAGACTAGCTGAATGCCAGCTTGAGTGTCTCAAATATTGGTCTCACACTGGAGGGAGGAGTTCTTCCAGGTCAACCAAATGCTTCCCTGAATGAATGCCCCCCCCCCCCTCAAGTCTAATTACCATTAATAAATACTTCCTTATGTATGTAAGGAAGTACCAGGCCATCTCACACACCTCTAGGTAATCTTGGACAAGATTAACACATCTAAGGGTCTTCAGCTGTCCCTTTGATCTGTGTTTGGCCACTAGGCATGTGCATTTAGTTTCGTTCCGAATCAAATCGAAATTCGGACGAAGTTTTCATTATTCGGACATTCGGATGCATACGAATTCCTGAATTGCAATATTAACAAATTTACCGAATCTGAACGAACGTTTTTTGATTTCGAATCGAAAACCCGCGGACGAAATTCGATCGGAATTAAAAAAAATAAAATAAAATATTCGAATTGAATTCGGAAAAAAAAAAAAAATTCTAATTGAATTCGAAAAAAATTCTATTGGAAAAGAGACTATTTGTTTTCTAATACGGTCGAAATATTTTTGATTTTGACCGGATTTTTCGAAATTCGGTCGAAAACGAACTAATTAAGAAAACGATCAAAATATTTTAGAATTCGACCGGATTTTTCGAAATTCGGTGGAAAACGAACGCATTCCGAAAACGAATTCAACACATGTAACGAACCTAACTTAACGAAATTAATTAAATGACAAATTAAAACGAAACTAAACTAAACACATTTTTCACTTTTGCACATGCCTATTGGCCACTAACCCTTTTGGTCAGCAAACACCCTTTTGATGTGTAATCTTGAATGCCTGTATGTAACACAGATATACCATGCCATACGTATAACACAATATTTTAAATACCTACACATCTATATTAAAGCGGTAGTTCACCCTCACCCACATGATTTTACCATCGAGACAGGCATTGTAGCGCGAGCTACAGTATGCCTGTCCCGATTTTTTTAACCCCGGACTCACCTTGTAATCGGACATCGTAGATTTCGGCTCCCGCGGGGAATGGGCGTGCCTATGGAGAGGGAGGATGATTGACGGCCGGCCCTGGCACGTCACTCTCCCCGAAGACAGCCGGAGTAGGTCTCGGCTCTTCACGGCGCCTGCGCACAGGCTATGCGCAGGCGCCGTGAAGAGCCAAGCCTATTTCGGCTATTTCCGGAGAAGCGTGACGCGCCAGAGCCGGCCGTCAATCATCCTCCGTCTCCATAGGCACGCCCATTCCCCGGTATCTTCAATCTACGAGAACAAGGTGAGTACGGGGGTAAAAAATTCGGGACAGGCATACTGTAGCTCGCGCTACAATGCCTGATTTTATGGTAAAATAAAAAAAAAAATTTTTTTTTCGTCGATAGGGTGAACCCCCGCTTTAATATTACAACATATTCCCCCACTTGAGTCGGTTCTAACTACTAGAACTGACTCATGATTCAAACAACAAACATCATTATGGTTTGAGGTACTGTATGCTTTACAATGGCTCATATGAAATATTAAGTTGAGACTGGTTACATCTCTCAGTCTACAGTACACCAACCTCTAAAATATCCCCATGAAACAGTTATTAGATAATATAACTTTAGACCATGACTGGAAAAGGATTCAGTAAACCTCCATGGCCAGTATAGCTGTTAGGCCTTATTTCAAAGATTGCTCCTTGTTTTGTAAATCACATCACGATCTTGAATATTGTGCAAAAAACGAGCTGATGTCACCGTCCATTCTGATTTCATCACATCTCTCACCATCTCACTGAAAGTAAAGCTTGGTATGTTTTGGGAGGTCCAATCCACATGAGTCCAGGATTCTCTCATCTCCAGGCTCAAAGTTTTCATTTTTTAACCTCTTGACCACCGCCCCATGTCAAAAAGACGTCCTCTTTTTAAAGATGGATATCTCGGTAACGGCAGCAGCTGCTGCAACAACCGAGGTATCCATCTCTTCAGTGGCCGGTCCTGTACACAATAACGGCGGTCTCCGCGGCGGATTTGATGCGAGATCACCGTTATCGGTGGCGGGAGAGGGTCCCCCCCCTCCCGCCGCTCTCCCGCCGCTCACCGGAGCCGTCGGTAGCGGCGGAGGCGATCGGGTCCTCTTGCTGGCTGTGTGGGGATGCGAGTGAGGGAAAAATCACCCCCACCCATCCCCATAGCTCTGCTGGGCGGAAGTGACGTCAAAACGTCAGTCCCGCCCAGCGTCTTAAAGAAACATTTTTTTTTTTGTCATTTGAAAAAATTACAATTTTTTTTATTTTTTTGCATTTAAGTCTAAATATGAGATGTGAGGTCTTTTTGACCCCAGATCTCATATTTAAGAGGACCTGTCATGCTTTTTTCTATTACAAGGGATGTTTACATTCCTTGTAATAGGAATAAAAGTGATAATTTTTTTTTTTTTATTTCAGTGTAAAAAATTATAAACGAAATAAAAATAAATAAGAAAACCAAATTTTTTTTTTAAAGCGCCCCATCCCGACGAGCTCGCGCACAGAAGCGAACGCATACGCAAGTAGCGTTCAAACAACACAAGTGAGGTATCGCTGCGATCGTTAGAGCGAGAGCAATAATTCTAGCCCTGGACCTCCTCTGCAACTCAAAAAATGCAACCTGTAGAATTTTTTAAACGTCGCCTATCGAGATTTTTAAGGGTAAAAGTTTGACGCCATGCCACGAGCGGGCGCAATTTTTAAGCGTGACATGTTGGGTATAATTTTACTCGGCGTAACGTTATCTTTCACAATATATAAAAAAATTGGGCAAAATTTATTGTTGTCTTATTTTTTTATAAAAAAAAGTGATTTTTTTCCAAAAAAAGTGCGCTTGTAAGACCGCTGCGCAAATACGGTGTGACAAAAAGTATTGCAATGACTGCCATTTTATTCTCTAGGGTGTTAGAAAAAAATATATATAATGTTTGGGGGTTTTAAGTAATTTTCTAGCAAAAAAAACTGTTTTAGTCTCGTAAACACCGAATCTGAAAAACAAGCCCGGTGGTAAAGAGGTTAAAGATGCTTTTACACAAACACCA
Organism: Rana temporaria; assembly: GCF_905171775.1. Lineage (NCBI taxonomy): Eukaryota > Metazoa > Chordata > Amphibia > Anura > Ranidae > Rana > Rana temporaria. Next base: position 39,060,500 of record NC_053489.1, on the reverse strand, counting down.
GCAATTCCTGAAATTCTTCCATCTTCCATCTTTGTAGTAAGAAGAACCATTAATGTATCAGCAGTCACTTCCAAGGTCAAAAAGGTTTGGATCCGGCACTAAAAATTCTGTGCTGCAAACTATTTCCTTGCACTTGACACCTTCAATCATTAATCCACCAATCAGGACACTTGGGGCCAGATTCAGGTACATTTGCGGCGGTGTAACATATCGCATTTACGTTACACCGCCGCAAGTTTTACGGGCAAGTGCTTGATTCACAAAGCACTTGCCTGTAAACTTGCGGCGGCGTAGCGTAAACCCGTCCGGCGCAAGCCCGCCTAATTCAAATGGGGCATGTATCATTTAAATTAGGCGCGTTCCCGCGCTGAACGTACTGCGCATGCTCCGTTTTGAAATTTCCTGCCGTGCTTTGCGCGAAATGACGTCGCACCGACGTAATTTTTGGAACGACGACGTGCGTTACGTCCTTTCCTATTCCCGGACGACTTACGCAAAAAAAAAAAAAAAAATTTGACGCGGGAACGACGGCCATACTTTAACATGGCTGGTCTAAATATAAGCCATGAAATAGCAGCCGTAACTTTACGCCGGGAAAAACCGACTGGCGACGACGTAAGAGAATGCGACGAACGCGCGTACCTTCGTGGATCGCCGTAAACAGCTAATTAGCATACCCGATGCGGAAAACGACGAGAACTCCACCCAGCGGGCGCCGAAGTATTACACCTACGATCCGAAGGCGTACGAAGCCCGAAGCCAGAAGCCGTCGTATCTTGGTTTGAGAATTCCAAATAAAGATACGACGCGGCAAATTTGAAAGTACGCCGGAGTATCAGCAGATGCTCCGGCGTACTTTTTCTGTGAATCTGGCCCTTGGTTCCTTTAACATCAAACCTTCAATATTCTGAATTTGTTGATTGCCAGCCACAATTTGCTGTCGTAATGTGCTGTAGGCCGCCCCCGCATTGCCGTTAATAGAGCTGTTATTTGTATCATTCAGTCCATAATTCCACCAGAATGGTCTACCAACATATATATATATTCCCCCATGCGATGGTTTAGATATTATCAGCTTGACATCAGTGTTTATCTGATCTTATGTCCAGACAAGGCGGCAGTGGAAATTCTTGCCAGTATTTTTTATGAAAGGTAGAAAGGTCTCTTTCATCCATATGTGTCATAGCCTTCAGCATATTATAAACAACTGATTCAACATGTTTCAAATCATGACTAGAGTGATGAATTTCACTCACCCCTCTTATAAATTTAGGAAAACCACCCAACATACTATAATTTACGCCATGCTAAGCCATTGCGCTGCATCACCTCAGATGTCAAATCTATTGATATCAATATGCATTATGTCATATGTACAGATGTTATAAGATAATTTTAGGTTTAAATGCTTCGCTCTGGTTTTAAGATTAAGTTCAAGGAATAAAACATAATAAAAAAGCAAAATATATCAGGGAAAGGGAGAAAATGAAAAAATAGGGCGTTGGATAAGTCCATTGAAAATAAAATGGAAAAAAAAAAAAAAAGGAAATTTGAATGTTCAAAAAAAGTCCATTGCTTGATGAATATTGAGAGAGTGTCCATTAATTCTTTATAATTTCTTGTATTGTCCATTCAGCGTTTCTCCCCCACTAGCCAGCAATTACTCCTGCTATTCATATGCAACCGGGTATCTCCAGCAATGTACCTGGAAGACAAAAACTCTCAGACAAAAACTCACTAGCAAGGTCCTTAACCTCCCTGGCGGTATGATTCTTTCAGAAAAAACATGCTGAAAGCGGTACCATTATTTGCAAGGAAATTTGGCGTTTTATATTGTAGGTCTGTAATTTTTAGAAATAACTCACTTAAATCTGACCAAACAAGATTCTAATAGGCATCCCGGGTATGACATTTTTTTTAAAACAAAATTATAAATTATAATATAATAAATAATTATAAATAATTATAACAAATAATAATATAATTATAATAAAAATTATTCAATAATGTAATCAAATTAAAATCACTGAAATTTGCTCAGTTGCAGAATTGTTGCTGTCATTACTTTTTTTTTTTTATGACGAATTTCCCCACAAATCGCTATCGCACAATTCTGCAAGTGATTATAATTTATTATCGCTGTTTTTTAGCTGATCTAAAACTATTTTTGACATAAAGGGACACTTTTGGTTGCTATGGACAATCTACAGTTTGCAGGGAGAAAGAAACGTTTTTATTATATAAAATGACATGCATGACACAGGACAGACCACTAGGGACAGGGGGGTGTGTTTTTTTTACATACAGTACTGTAATCTATAAGATTACAGTATACTGTATGTAAGGTGTTTGTTTACTTTTTTTAATTTGGCGCCGTTCTCCGTCCCCGTGCGTCGTAACGTCGCAGGGAACGGAGATCGGCATCACACGGAGGCACTATGTGAATCGAGCGAGGTCCCGCTCGCTCACACAGCGCGGTGGCATCGCTGGATCCAGGGACAAGGTAAGTAAAAAGTGCCTGTGGATCTAGCGAGGCAAGCCCGAGACTGACTCGGGGTTACCGATCGTAGCAGGAAAATCTAACCCCGAGTCAGTCTCGGGAACACCGCCAGGAAGGTTAAACAAAGTACTATTTACAGTCTACACTTTAAAGCTACTGTATTTATCGGCGTATACCGCGCACTATTTTGCCCTGAAAATCAGGGAAAAATCGTGGGTGCGCGGTATACGCCGATACCCGCTTTCCCGCCACGAGTTTGAATACTGCGCCGGCATATACCGAGCGCAGTACACTCGTGTATCTTCGGGCAGTCTCGGCGCCTCTCGCGCTGACGTCCTGAGCGTACAGCACGTCAGCGCGAGAGTTGCCGAGCCTGCCCGACGATACACGAGTGTACTGCGCTCGGTATATGTCGGCGCAGTATTCAAACTCGGCGCGGGAAACGAGCGGGGAGGACGCAAGGACGCCGCAGAAGGACGGCGGACCCGACGAAGAGGACACCCAAAGCTGCAGACGGACGCCGGACCCGACGAGGCCGCCGATGGACGCCGCGCAAGACACCAAAACTGTAAGTACAAAACATCTTTTTTCCACAGGAATTCGGGCAACTTTAGGGGTGCGCGCTATACGCGGGAGCGCGCTATACCCCGATAAATATGGTAATTCACCCCCACTGCTAGAGAAGTGTCATTTTCATTCAAAAACAGATCCGGTGGACGGCACCAATGTAGTGATCTAATAAATGTCTAATAAATGTAGTGATATAGATGTATAGTATGATGACTATAAATTACGTTTTTCGCAGCAACACACAGGCTCTCCAGAGAACACAATTTTAATTAACTTCCAATAACATACAAAGTCCAAAGTCCACAGAAGATACAAATCCAACAGAGTAATTCAGAATCCCATCTTTTCCTAGACCTGTGCCATATTCATATCAGAGTGACAAGACTAGCTGAATGCCAGCTCGAGTGTCTCAAATATTGGTCTCACACTGGAGGGAGGGGTTCTTCCAGGTCAACCAAATGCTTCCCTGAATGAATGCCCCCCCCCCCCCCCAAGTCTAATTACCATTAATAAATACTTCCTTATGTATGTAAGGAAGTACCAGGCCATCTCACACACCTCTAGGTAATCTTGGACAAGATTAACACATCTAAGGGTCATCAGCTGCCCCTTTGATCTGTGTTTGGCCACTAACCCTTTTGGTCAGCAAACACCCTTTTGATGTGTAATCTTGAATTCCTGTATGTAACACAGATATACCATGCCATACGTATAACACAATATTTTAAATACCTACACATCTATATTAATACTACAACAACAGAGTTTACAGCACACAATTTCTGCTTGTTGATTGGTTGCTAGAGATTACTGTACAGTAATACTGCTCACTGATTGGTTGCTAGAGGTTACAGCACATCATCTCCTCACTGCAGAGGGGCATGATATACAGTACATATAAATGACACCTGTATTTACATATCAATGCCGCCGGCCTTAGTTATTTACATATGAATGCTCCCGTTATTTACATATGAATGACGGTTATTTACATGTAAACACAGGGTCTGCAGGTGAGTCATCTGTACACAACAATAGGGCAGAGCTGGGCAGCATTAGTAGCATCACTTCACACTGAGATATCAGGACACAGCACAGGACTAAAACTTCAAGGGACAAGGGAATTTAAACTGGGATAGTTGGTAAGTATGAGGCAGCTGCTTTGGACACCAAAACAATGACAGGGCCCAGGGCAGCTGCCCCATTTGCTCTGCCTTGAAGATGGCCCTGATGCCATCCCCCACTCCTCCAGGCAGGAACCAACCACAAAATGCTTAGAAGGAGTCACACATTTGGACCTGCGGAGGGGGAAGGGATGGGCGACATTTGTGATATAATTCAATGAGTTATTTAATAGGGATTGTATGGAGAAATAATATACTTTAACAGTACTACCATGGCACCAGTTAAACTATATCCACCCGTATGCATGGGTTTGTTTGAGTCTTGACCTCAACATATGTTGGGAAAAGTAAGGTATATTATAATATATTGTTGTTACTGTATCTAATAATCTAAGAAACTTAGTATTTATATTGGTATATCAACACCATGAGAGGTGCGGTAAGTAAAGTAGGTAATAGTATGTAATCAAAACAGCATATTGAGATATGGATGATGAATTAAATAGGTGTATTGCATTTTTTTGTGCCCTAAAATTTACTTTAATGCATTTTTACTGACATTTTGCATTTCATTAACCGTTGCACTAATATTGTGTGATATAAAAAAAATCGGAACTTCCAATATTTTATTTTATTTTTATATTTTATTTTCTAGGTAGCTTTTGGAAAATCGATATAATGTTTGGGGGTTTTCACTTATCTTTAGGCCTAAAATAATTTTTTAAGCATGCGTGGGAAAGAAAAAGGCTCTAGCAGTGAAAGGGTTATATAAGGCGATAGGAAGAATACTATCCTATATAAAGGAAAGTGAAGGACAATGAGATACGGGAGAAGGATCCTTGGGTCATGAGGACGGAGTGAATAATAGCACCAGTCATGCTTGATTATCCTCGAAGTATAATGGATAGGATTACAGAACAATGGAGAAAGACAGCAGACAGATGTATTAAAGATCTGCTGGAATTAGGAAACGTGTAGCTTTAAGCCAGTTGGATTACATGACCAGAGAAACACAGAGGAGGAGAGGAGGAGGCTACAGCCCAATATTTAAAGCTGATGTCGCTAAAATCTTACATAAGATATAACAGGTTGAAGTAATTTTTTAGGCTTTTTAAATACACTATATTCTCAAAAGTATTGGGACACCTGCCTTTACACGCACATGTACTTTAATGACATCCCAGTCTTAGTCCGTAGGGTTCAATATTGAGTTGGCCTGCCCTTTGCAGCTATAACAGCTTCAACTCTTCTGGGAAGGCCGTCCACAAGGTTTAGGAGTGTGTCTATGGGAAGGTTTGGCCGATCTTCCAGAAGCACATTTGTGAGGCCAGGCACTGATGGTGGACGAGAAGGCCTGGCTCACAGTCTCCGCTCTAATTCATCACAAAGGTGTTCTATCGGGTTGAGGTCAGGACTCTGATGAGGCCAGTCAAGTTCCTCCACCTCAAACTCGCTCAGCCATGTCTTTATGGACCTTGCTTTGTGCACTGGTCCAAATCATTTAGTGGAGGGGGGCTTATGGTGTGGGGTTGTTTTTCAAGGGTTGGGCTTGTCCCCTTAGGCCTCGTACACACGATAGGTTAACCAGAGGACAACGGTCTGATGGACCGTTTTCATTGGTCAAAACCGTGTGTGGGCCCCATAGGTTATTTAACCATTGGTTAAAAAAAAGCCAACTTGCTTAAAATTTAACCGATTGATTCCTAACCGATGGGAAAAAAAAGATCGTTAGTAGGCACAACCATCGGTTAAAAATCCACGCATGCTCAGAATCAAGTCGACACATGCTTGGAAGCATTGAACTTTGTTTTTCTCAGCACGTCGTTGTGTTTTACGTCACCGCATTCTGACACGATTGGTCCATGTGTACGAGGCTTTAGTTCCAGTCAAGGGAACTCTGATGCCGCGTACACAATTAACCACTTGACAACTGGGCACTTAAACCCACTTAATAACCAGACCAATTTTCAGCTTTCGGTGCTCTCACATTTTGAATGACAATAACTCAGTCATACAACACTGTAACCAAATGAAATTTTTGTCCTTTTTTTCCCACAAATAGAGCTTTCTTTTGGTGATATTTGATCACCTCTGCGGTTTTTATTTTTTTCGCTATAAATGAAAAAAGAACGAAAATTTTGTAAAAAAATTAATTTTTCTTCATTTCTATTATACAATTTTCCAAAAAATGAATTTTTCTTCATAAATTTGGCCTAAAATGTATACTGCTACATATCTTTGGTTAAAAAAAAAAATTTGGATATTATTTAGTCTGGGTGAAAGTTATAAGGTCTACAAGCTATGGTACCAATTACTGAAAATTGATCAATTTGATCACATCTGATGTACTGACAGCCTCTCTCATTTCTTGAGACCCTAACATGCCAGAAAAGTACAAATACCCCCTAAATGACCCCTTTTTGGAAAGAAGACATTCCAAGGTATTTAGAAAGAGGCATGGTGAGTTTTTTGAAGTTGTCATTTTTTCCCACAATTCTTTGCAAAATCAAGGTTTTTTTTATTTTAATTTTTTTTCCACAAAAGTTTCATATTAGCAGGTTATTTCTCACACACAGCATATGCATACCACAAATTACACCCCAAAACACATTCTGCTATTCCTCCCGAGTATGGCGATACCACATGTGTGAGACTTTTACACAGCGTGGCCACATACAGAGGCCCGACATGCAGGGAGCACCATCAGGCGTTCTGGAGCACCCAGACCAGTTCTGACATTTCTCTCCTACATGTAAAAATCATCATTTATTTGCTAGAAAATTACATAGAACCCCAAAACATTATATATGCTTTTTTAGCAAAGACCCTAGAGAATACAATGGCGGTCGTTGCAACTTTTTATCGCGCATGGTATTTGCACAGCAATTTTTTTTGGGAAATAAAACAGTTTTGTGCTTTTTAAAAAAAAAAAACATTAAAGTTAGCCCAATGTTTTTGCATAATATGAAAGACGAAGTTACGCCGAGTAAATAGATACCCAACATGTCACCCTTCAATATTGCATACGCTTGTGGAATGGCGCCAAACTTCGCTACTTAAAAATCCCCATAGGTGACGTTTTAAATGTTTTTACTGGTTACATGTTTTTAGTTACAGAGGAGGTCTGGGGCCAAAATGATTGCTCTCGCTCTAACGTTCGCAGCGATACCCCACATGTGTGGTTTGAACACCGTTTTCATATGTGGGCGGGACTTACGTACACATTCGCTTCTGTATACGAGCACGCGGGAACAGGGGCGCTTTAAATATTTATTTTTTATTTTTATTGTTCATTTTACTTTATTTATTTTAGTTTGACACGTTTTTCCCCAAAAATAAATGTTTTGATCACTTTTATTCCAATTACAAGGAATGGAAACATCCCTTGTAATAGGAATATAGCATGACAGGTCCTCTTTACAGTGAGATATGGGGTCAATAAGACCCCACATCTCACCTCTAGGCTGGGAAGCCTGAAAAAAAAAAAAAGAAAAAAAACGATCCTGGCTTCGATCGCAGCGGTGAGTCAGAAGAAGCACCGGAGGGCGAAGGGAGTGGGGACGTCCCTTTTTGCCTCCCGTAAGAACGATCAAGAGGCGGAACAGCCGCCATGATCATTCTTATGGTGTAGAGAATCGCCGGCTGAAAAAAATGATATCTGAATGATGCCTGTAGCTGCAAGCATCATTTAGATATCCCTGCACAAAGTCAAGGACCTCATATGATGTGGGCGGGAAGTGGTTAAAACACATTTTTTTCCCCAGAGTATTTTCTGGGTATTGCAGAGTATTGGCCGGGGTATTGCAAAGTATTGGTGCGGGGGTATTGCAGAGTATTGGTGCGGGGGTATTGCAGAGTATTGGTGCGGGGGTATTGCAGAGTATTGGTGCGGGGGTATTGCAGAGTATTGGTGCGGGGTATTGCAGAGTATTGTGTGGGGGGTATTGCAGAGTATTGTGTGGGGGGTATTGCAGAGTATTGGTGCGGGGGTATTGCAGAGTATGGTGCGGGGGTATTGCAGAGTATTGTGTGGGGGGTATTGCAGAGTATTGTGCGGGGGGTATTGCAGAGTATTGTGTGGGGGGTATTGCAGAGTATTGTGCGGGGGGTACTGCAGAGTATTGCGCGGGGGGTATTGCAGAGTATTGTGCGGGGGTACTGCAGAGTATTGCGCAAGGGGTACTGCAGAGTACTGGCAGGGGGTACTGCAGAGTATTGCGCGGGGGTATTGCAGAGTATTGCGCGGGGGTATTGCAGAGTATTGCGCGGGGGTATTGCAGAGTATCGCGCAAGGGGTACTGCAGAGTATTGCGCGGGGGTATTGCAGAGTATTGGTGCGGGGGTATTGCAGTGTATTGTGTGGGGGGTATTGCAGAGTATTGTGCGGGGGTATTGCAGAGTATTGAGCGGGGGTATTGCAGAGTATTGAGCGGGGGTATTGCAGAGTTTTGCGCGGGGGTATTGCAGAGTATTGCGCGGGGGTATTGCAGAGTATTGCGCGGGGGTTTTGCAGAGTATTGCGCGGGGGTTTTGCAGAGTATTGCGCGGGGGTTTTGCAGAGTATTGCGCGGGGGTTTTGCAGAGTATTGCGCGGGGGTATTGCAGAGTATTGCGCGGGGGTTTTGCAGAGTATTGCGCGGGGGTTTTGCAGAGTATTGCGCGGGGGTTTTGCAGAGTATTGCGCGGGGGTTTTGCAGAGTATTGCGCGGGGGTTTTGCAGAGTATTGCGCGGGGGTATTGCAGAGTATTGCGCAGGGGGTATTGCAGAGTAATTGCGCAGGGAAGGCAGAGCATTGCAGAGTATTGCGCAGGGAAGGCAGAGTATTGCAGGGGTTAATGCAGGGATGGCTGAGCAGGGATGGATGGATCTGTGACTGCAATAGTCACAGATCCATCCCACACTGCTGCTGCCATCCGCGCTCTCCTCTCACACTGTACCGATCGGTACAGCGAGAGGAGGGAGGAACCGGCGTCATCAAATGACGCCGGTTTGTTTACCTGTGATTGCGCCGTCATTGGATGGCGTGATCACATGGTAAAAGACCGCTGTTGTCGGTCAGTTACCGTGATCTGTGTAGCGCCGGGTCTCATAGACCCGGCGCGCACAGAATTTTCTGTGTGCGCGCCCGAGGCGGCGCGCATTACTGCTTCTGCTGGGCGCCGTTTCAGAACGGCGACCCCCAGTTAAGCAACCACCTTGCCGCCGTTTTTGGACGGCGGCTGGTGGTTAAGTGGTTAAGATCACATTACACTTTTTTGTAATGTGATCTTTCTCCATTAAAAAAAAAATTGGGATTTACTGTATTTAACCGCTTCCTCCCGGACCATTTTGGTGGTCAATGACTGGCCCACTTTTTGCGATTCGGCACTGCGTCACTTTAACTGACAATTGCGTGGTCGTGTGACGTGGCTCCCAAACAAAATTGACATTCTTTTTTTCCCCACAAATAGAGCTTTCTTTTGGTGGTATTTAATCACCTCTGCGTTTTTTTTTTACGCTATAAACAAAGAAAGAGCGACAATTTTGAAATAAAAAGTGCAATATTTTTTACTTTTGCTATAATAAATATCCCCCCCAAAAAATATAAAAAAAAAAATTTCCCCTCAGTTTAGGCCGATACGTATTCTCTACATACTATATTTTTGGTAAAAAAAATCGCAATAAGCGTTTATTGATTGGTTTGAGTAAAAGTTAAAGCTTCTACAAAATAGGGGACTGTTTTATGGCATTTTTATTAATATATATTTTTTACTAGTTATGGCGGCGCTCTGCAAATTTTATCGTGACTGCAACATTATGGCGGACACATCGGACACTTTTGACACCATTTTGGGACCATTGTCATTTTTACAACGATCAGTGCCATAAAAATGCACTGATTACTGTAAAAATGACACTGGCAGTGAAGGGGTTAACCACTAGGTGGCGCTGCAGGGGTTAAGTGTTCCCTAGGGAGTGATTCTTACTGTTAGGGGGCGTGGCTACACGTGACACGTCACTGATGACCGTTCCCGATCACGGGGAACGGTAATCAGTGACGGTGTCACTAGGCAGAATAGGGGAATGCCTTGTTTACAAAGGCATTCCCCTGTCCTGCCCTTGCCAACCGCAAGTGCAGGCCTCCCGGGAACATCGAGATTCTGGGACCCGCGGCAAGTGGTTAAAGTTCCGTGGTGTGTTGGCGAATGTTTACACAGTACATCTCACATCTCACAAATCATGTTATCATGCTCTATGGCGTGACATCATTACGTTCTTATGTCCATAACATCCATTACTTACAGAGGAAAACCCCTATATATAGGTACATACAACAGTATTACTCTCTAGGATAGTGAACATATTAAGCAATTCATGATGAAAAGTAGACATGTGTACAGGTTTTTTTTTTTTCGTTTTTTTTTGTTCTGTTTCGTATCGTTCCGTAGGTTCGTTTCCGTTCGTTTTTCGGAAGACGCCCGTTTTCCTGTTCGTTCCCGTTCGTTTTTCGTACGATGAGATTTTTTCGTATTCTGATCGTTTCGTATTTTCGTTACCGTTTTATTTTCGTACATGCGGGATGGTTCGTTATTCTGTTTAATTCATGTTCGTTACTTGTTAGACAATGATTTTCGTGAATTTTCGTCGTTTTGTACTTTCGTAAATATATCGCGGGATTCGCGGCACTTTCAACACGCGGCTCATCCATATTAACTATTGTTAAGCCCCATACACTTGGTCAGACTTTTTTAACAACAAACATAAAAACGATCGTTTTACCGAACGTTCGTTCGTTTTTAAACTCCATCAGAAAACCATTTTTGGGTTCCAGGTTCAAAAGTCTGGCCAACTGATCTCTCCCTTCAGACGAAAATCCACAGAAAAGTTTATTTTTTTTATTTCTGTACTACTGTACTCAGCACAAAAGAGAAGCTGCTTCACTAACTAACTACACTCACTGCCCATTCAAAAAAACGAAAATTACATCTATAATAAAAGATTTGTATTCTGTATTTTGAAACCAAATTACGAACAGAAAAAAGGAATACAGAATACAGAATACAGAATACAATCTTTTGTTATAGATGTCATATGAACATACAAACAGAAAAAGGATTCAAACAAAATACAGAATGAAAATCTTTTGTTAGATGTCATATGAACATACGACTGAAAATCAAAATACGAACAGAACAAGGATTCAAACAAAATATCATTTTCGTTCTTTTGCTGTTTTCGTTTTGTCGTATTTTCGTCGGATCGTTCGTTCGTATTTGCGGTTGTTTCGTTATGCAGCTCATTAGTAATCCCGTTGTTTTCGTATTTTGGTGCTTTAATTTTTTCGTATGTACACATTATTCTGCGGGTACGAAAATGAACATTTTCGTACGAAAATAACATTCGTACGAACGGGAATGCACATATCTAATGAAAAGTCAGCAGCTACAAATACTGTCTTTTAATATAAGGACACTTTCCTGACGCAGGGCCTTGTGAATGTTTTTTTGGGACCTGTGATGTGTCCCAGAAGACTGCGAGTGGTGGGTTCACAGCGGCAATCTGAGCCAGAAGTGAGAACGGTTACCTGTCAAAACCAGGTACCCACTCCCTCCCAAAAAGTGCCAAATATGGCAATGGAGGGGGGAGGGTACAAACAAGCAAAGCTCCCCCTTTTGGGTGGAGCTCTGCTTTAACTGCTTCTGGACTGCCCCACGCACATGCACTGCGTCAGGGCGGCCCGGCTGCACAAAATCACAGACCTGTACGTGATTTTGTGCCCGCGTTTAGGGAGCGCACAGCCGGCACGCCGCTCCTGCTGTGATTGAACACAGCGGGAGCCAATCAGCGGGTCCGGCCGCCGCGACCCGCTGATCGTTCACAAGCCTTGCGTAAATAGGGAAAACGGCGGTTCCGTCAGGAAGCGAAAGAGAGATCTTGTGATTCAGCTAAGCTGAATCATGAATCTCTCTTTTCCTTTAGTGTGACACCACACAGTTACTAAGCACTTCCCTAGGGAACATTTAACTCTTTCATCACCCCTGTTGTTAACCCCTTCCCTGCCAGTGGCATTTATACAGTAATCAGTGCATTTTTATAGCACTGATCACTGTATTGGTGTCACTGGTCCCCAAAAAGTGCCACTCAGTGTCAGATTTGTCCGCCGCAATGTCGCAGTCCTGCTTAAAATCACAGAATGCCGCCATTACCAGTAAACAAACAAAAATAAAAATAAAAGTCCCTAAATCTATCCCGTAGTTTGTAGACGCTATGGCCCAGATTCACAAAGGATTTACGACGGCGTATCTCCAGATACGTCGTCGTAAGTCCAAAAGTGAGGCGTCGTATCTCGACGCCTGATTCAAAGAATCAGATACGCCAGAATTTGTCTAAGATACAACTGACGTAAGTCTCTTACGCCGTCGTATCTTAGGTGCATATTTACGCTGGCCGCTAGGGGGGCTTCCGTATATTTCCGCGTTGAATATGCAAATAAGCTAGATACACTGATTCACGAACGTACTTGCGCCCGGTGTATTAAAATACGCTGTTTTCGTAAGGCGTACGACCGGCTTAACTTTACCCCTCATAAAGCAGGGGTAAGTCATGTTAAGGTATGGACGTCGGAAACGTCAGAACAGCGTCGTATTTTACGTTGTTTGCGTAAGTCGTATGTGAATGGGGATGGGCGTAGGTTACGTTCACGTCGACTAAGCATTGAGCCGGCGTAACTTAGGGAGAAAATTCGACGTGATACTGAGCATGCGCGCGCATGCGCCGTTCGTTAGCGCGTCATTTACGTGGGGTCACGATTCATTTCCATACAACACACCCCCTACCAGCCTACTTTGAATTAGGCGGGCATACGCCGGCCAATTTACGCTACGCCGCCGCAACTTACATTGGTCTAAGTTGCGGCGGCGTAGCGTAAACAAAGATGCGCCCAGATACGTGAATCTGGCCCACTAACTTTTGTGCAAACCAATCAATATTGGGATTTTTTTTTTACAAAAAATATGTAGAAGAATACATATTGGCCTAAATTGATAAAGACATTTACATTTTTTGGGGATATGTATTATAGCAGAAAGTAAAATATATATATATATTTTTGTTTTCAAAATTGCCGGCCTTTTTCTGTTTATAACGCAAAAAAAAACAAGCGCAGAGGCGATCAAATACCACCAAAAGAAAGCTATATTTCTGGGGAAAGAAGGACATGCATTTTGTTTGGGTACAACGTCGCACGAAAACGCAATTGTCAGGGATTTTTCAATGGAGCAGAGGACAGAAAGAGGCAGGTGCCTGTTGGGTCCTTCTTAAATGTACTTCAATATTGGACCCAAATCAATAACTAAATAGTGTCCCATCGTTGGTGTCATTGAGAGGAATAGTGAACCATCGTTGATGTCATTGGGAGATATAGTGCTCCATCGTTGGTGTCATTGGGAGGAATAGTGCCCCATCGTTAGTGTCATTGGGAGGAATAGTGGCCCATTTTTGGTGTCATTGGGAGGAATAGTGCCCCATCATTGATGTCATTGGGAGGAATAGTGCCCCATTGCTGGTGTCAGGGGAAAGAATGGTGGTCCATGGGCCAAATAAAGGCCAGCAAAGGGCCGCAGTTAGGAGACTATTGATATAGATATAGCAGAGACAGTGAGAGCTCATCATAATGGTCACAGCAGGATTGCAGACCCAAGAACTCAGGAATCCCATGATAAAGTCTCAAAAGGGATCAAAGAAACTGTCAACTCTTCGTCATCTATCAAACATATCAGTTTTGGGTGGACTGACCAATCATTGTCCATTTAGCAATAGTTTTACAATCACCATGGGGCCCAACCTACCATATATACTCGAGTATAAGCCGAGTTTTTCAGCAAATTTTTTTGTGCTCAAAATGCCCCCCTCGGCTTATACTCGAGTCACCTTTTTGCGCCTGATCTCCCAGACTTTGGGGACCCGGTACCGGCCGGCTGTAGGTCCCCTGGACGCAAAACTTGGCACACATATAGCCCCACTTCCTCTACAAGTGTGCAAAGTTTGTTGTCCAGGGGACCTACGGCCGGGGAGCACCGATTTTTCAAACCCGGGCACCCCTTCCATAGACTCCCATGTTAAACGGTCATTTCTGCAGTGACTTTGGGGACCCTTTGCCAGCCGTTTGTAGGTCCCCTGGACACGGAACTTGGCACACATGTAGCCCCATTTACAAGTGTGCAAAGTTTGTTGTCTGGGGACCTACGGCTGGGGAGTACCAATTTTTCAAAGCCGGGCACCCCTTCCATAGACTCCCATGTTTAACTTCAGTCTAGTCATGGGCACAGTGAGGCATGGACACAGTGAGGCAAAGTGAGGCACAGTGAGGCATGGACACAGTGAGGCAAAGTGAGGCACAGTGAGGCATGCAGATGGACACCCTAGGCTTATACTCGAGATACGTTTTCCCATTTTTTTGTGGTAAAATTCGGTGCCTCGGCTTATATTCGGGTCGGCTAATACTTGAGTATATACGGTATGTCTTAAAGTGGGCCCAATAAAATCTATAAGTACATCTAAACAAAATGTATTTATAGCCAGGTAGAGGCTACATAAGCTAATCAAAGTACACGGCCATCTGTGTTTCTTTGTTTCCACTGGCCCTTTGTGGGTCATTTTCCGCGTCTACCAGTAACAAATGAATCGGAATGTCTCAGGTGACAGCAAGATCAACAAGGCATAAAAAGTCTAAATAATATTATTTGCTAAAACGCTTTTCCCTGGAGGCATTTTTTATTTTTTTTAGTTTTCTCCCCCCGTTTCTCTCCTTCATGTCGCCTGTCAAGCCGGAAATGGTTCTGCTGTAATATATCAATTATAAACCATTTATAATTTCCTTTGATTTTGCGTACGTTTGACATGGGGTAATACAAAAGGCTGTTGGCTACTTACCAATTTAATTTGCCGGGCTCCCACAAATCATAGTTCGGAGATAAAGAAAGCTACCCATTTGAATATGTGGGATCAATCAATGACAAAACGGAGCCGGCACAACATAAACCAACAGGAGATGAAGGTTAGGCCACTGTGACAATTGTTTGTTTCGTTTAAATGATCAATTATTCATGACATGTTATAATGACAGACACGACACAGCCTAGACTAACTCCGGCACAAAAGGTTAATTGATATCTAAGGTCTGCCTTTAGTCATCGCAACGCACAATGTTTCCTTTTCCGAATTCCACCCCTTCCCTCATAAAGATCTATCTGGATGTGGTGTGGATAATAGTACTGGCAAGGGGGATCAAGACACAAATTGAATAGCCAATTTATAATCATTTTTTTTATTATTATTTGATTTTTCTTTTTTAATCCAACATCCTTTAATCCAACAACCCCTTCCTTTTAATTTGATTGTGTTATTTTAATTCAGCCAAATCTTGGATTTTTGACTCAAGTAAGTTCCTGAAAGGTGCTGCATGTTGTAACCATGCCATAAGTCTCAGGCCTCGTACACACGACCGTTTTCCTCGACAGAATCCATCAAGAAACTTGGTGGGAGAGCTTTTTTGCCGAGGAAAACGGTCGTGTGTATGTTTTTCATCGAGAAACTGTCGAGGAACTCGACGAGAAAAAAAAGAGAACAAGTTCTCTTTTTCCTCAACAAGAGTCTCAATTCCCTCGTTGTGGTTCTCGTCGGGCTGGTTTTCGACGAGAAACACGTTTGTGTGTATGCTTAGAAACCTGGGCATGCTCAGAATAAAGTATGAGACGGGAGCGCACCTTCGGTAAAAGTAGCGTTTGTAATGGAAATAACACATTTGTCACGCTGTAACAGACTGAAAAGTGCAAATCGGCGCTTACCAAACTTTTACTTAACACGCTAAAGTAACATGAGATTAGCAAAAGCAGCCCCAAGGGTTGTGCCAATGAAATCAAACTTCCCCTGTCGTTGTATGTGTTGTATGTCACCGCGTTTGAGAACGAGGAGATTTGGTCTTGACCGTGTGTACGCAAAGAAAGCTTGTCAAGTTTCTCCACAAGCCTGACAAGGAACTCGTCGAGGAAAGCGATGTTTCATTTACGACGAGTTCCTCTGTCGTGTGTACGAGGCCTCACTGTTGTAAAAAAAACACTGGATTCCTGTACAAACTGAAACACGTTAATTCAGTTTTATTATTTTTATTTTTTTCCATCGGTCCTTGGGTGCAGTTTTTTTTCTAATGGGCATTGAGTGCAGTTTTATCGAACACTAAATCATCAAATCAAGTTAAAAAACGTTTCCATGTAAGTGGTGTAAAGACCCATCAAAGTACTAAGCTCTGTGTTCCCTAAATACCTCTATCCAGTTTCACTGCCTTCTTTGGGTGCCATATTTAAAGCAGAACTATAGGATAAACTGCCCGCTTCGGGTCTGGAAGACGGTAAGGGCCAGAGTGGAGAAACCCAACCGCTGGTCCCCACACACTCCTCTTTGGGGGAACCCGAGGCTGACACATTTTTGGTCCACCCCAGACCCTGTGATATGGGCTTGGTATGGTGTCAAAACACTGGCAGATATTGTTGCTTCGGATGGGGTATACATGTTTGATGCCCTCAAAAGAGAGCGTGGCGCGATTAACCATATGTTTTTTAGGTACCTACAGCTCCACCATGCCAATGACTAAGCACTAGTTTCAGTGCGAAACGCGTCAGCAGTCAGATTTTATTATATTTTGCTGTGACTTGTAGTGCTGTCCTTCTTTTAATAAAAGGCTACAATTTGTTTAGAGTGCGGCTGTCCAGAGGCAATCTTTGTTCCTGATTAGCTCTGCCATGCATACCGGACCAATTCCCTCACTCTATTGTGCTGGAGGCTACTGCTGTTGAGCGTATGCTGGCTCTGACAGTGGATTTTAAACCCCCCATCGGCTCTCTACTCTGAATTTATCGTCTGGTCACCTCCAAAGTCTCCCAGCTGTTATCAAAGTGGCAGGCGGACATACCTGCGCTCGCTGATGATGATTGGGAGGAGGGTATCCAGCAATACCTTCCCCTCATGGTCTCTGCAAGAGATAGGTTCCCCCAGCATAAGCTTATACATCCTGCATACTACTCCCCAGAGGGACTAGCCAAGATATACCCTGCCAAAAGTTTGCTCTGTCTTAAATGCACCTCGGAGACGGGCTCCTTCTTCCTTGTTCTATGGTCCTGCCAACAACTCCAAATCTGGGAATGGGTGGTAAAGATATTAATTCTATAGGCAAACTGCGAGTCCCATGCGACCCGATACCTCTGATACTGGGTATTGTTGATACACTGGAGACATCACAGCCTATAAAAACGTTTGTATATGTAACGGAATGGCCCATGACACCCAGAGACTTTTGAAGGATGCGGGGTACTCCTGTGCCAGCTTCACCAATGACTCTTGGGTCTAGGGTCATCCTATGTCCCTTAGGGGCATAGGATAACTGAGAACTGATATCTCGGATTACATGAGATGGGACATTAATGATAATTCATGTATTGCAGGATCTTAACATATTACAGGTGGTTTATTCTGACCCCAACAGGTCAATAAGAGTGTCTCATTCAATGTATGACTGTTGAGGTGCTAATTAAGTCTGCTACTGTTAAGATGTTAATTGATGGTAATCACATCCAGCTACCTGGCTGCAGTGATGAAAGCTGTGATTGCATTCTATTGTCTATTGTGTTAATTATGTCTGCTCCTAAGATATTTAATTGTGTATGCTAATGACACTGTTTTGTGTGATAGTACTATTGATAATAGATGTGGAATGTGACTTGTCAGCTGTAGTAATTAACTCCTCTAGATTCGGTGCCCGAATGTCTGTCTGGGATGTGGATTGGGGGGAACTCGTTAAGCACCCATTGTGTGATGTTTTGGGTGGAGAGTTTCATTGTCCCTGTGATTACTGTAGCATGCTTGTAACTGTATATAACAAGGCTGAGTTACCATTAAAGGATTCATTTGTTTTTGAACCAGAAAGAACAGAGCTTGTGTCTGGTCTTTCTTCTGGGGAATTCTTATGGATCGTGTCTGCTGGGTTGTGGAGTGTCGGATAAGCTGTCTTGGGTTGGTGGAATGGAATATCGTAAATGGTGTTAACCCCTGACTGTTACAGTATTCTACACAGCTTTCTATGCTAGGAAAGTGGTCCTTCAAAAGTGAATGTCTCCTCTCCTCCGACAACAATGGAGAAGCCTGGTAGATGTGACCCTACCTCTCAATAAACTGACTTATCTGGGAAGTAATTGCCCCCAAAAACTTGCTAAAATATGGGCTGCGTGGATTTGTGAGCAGCAGCTAACTCTGGAGTAGGACTTGGAGTCAAGTCAAGACCTATATAGCATAGGACTGGCTGGAATGTGAACTCTGTGGGCGCCCCCCCCCCCCCACTGACTTGATTTTGTTGCAGTCTCTGACTGGGTTCCAACTTGTCTGGGCCCCTGTTAGTCGGGTCCCTATCCATAGCTCTACTAACCCCCCCTTTTTTCCTTCTGTGATCTGTGTGCGATACACTCATTCTGTAATTCTTTGATTCACAGACCTGACTACGGCTGTTGTTTTAGGTTTTTAAGTGTTCATGCTATCTATGTGGATTGTAGAGAGTGTACCACTACTTTCTTGTTTTTGTTTTATTCAAAATAAATAAACTTTATGTTTAAAAAAAAAAAGGGATAAACTGACAAATATCCAGATGACATATAATGCTGTGAAAAAGTATTTGCTCCCTTCCTGATTTTATATTTTTTTGCATATTTCTCACATCTTAAATGATTCAGATCATCAAACTATTTTATAATTTTATATTACACAAAGATAACCCGAGTTAATACAAAATGCAGTTTTAAAATGACAATTTCATTTACTAAGGGAAAAAAAATGCAAACCTGCCTGGCCCTATGTGAAAAAGTAATTGTGCCCTAAACCTAATAACTGGTTGTGCCACCCTTGGCAGCAGTAACTGCAATCAAGCGTTTGCGATAACTGGTAATGAGTCTTTCACATTGCTGTGGAGGAATTTTGGGCCACTCTTCTTTGCAGAATGGTTTTAAATCAGCCACATTGGAGGGTTTTCCAGCATGAACGGCCTGTGTAAGATCATGCCACAGCATCTCAATCAGATTAGGTCACTTCAAAACCTTAATTTTTTTATTTATTTTTTGCCATTCAGAGGTGGAATGCTGATTAGGGATGAGCTTCGAGTTCGACTCGAACATTGCCTGTTCTGTTCAGCGAACAACGAACAATTTGGGGTGTTCGCGGCGAATTCGAAAAGCCACGGAACACCCTGTAAAAGTCAATGGGAGAAATCTAAAGTTGCTAATTTTAAAGGCTAATATGCAAGTTATTGTCCTAAAAAGTGTTTGGGGACCTGGGTCCTGCCCCAGGAGACATGTATCAATGCAAAACAAAGTTTTAAAAACTGCAATTTTTTCGGGAGCAGTGATTTTAATAATGCTTAAAGTGAAACAATAAAAGTGAAATATTCCTTTAAATAAAATAAAAATACCATAAATCTATCCCCTATTTTGTAGACGCTATAACTTTTGCGCAAACCAATGAATATACGCTTATTGCGATTTTTTTTTACCAAAAATATGTAGAAGAATACATATCAGCCTAAACTGAGGATTTTTTTTTTTTTTTTTATTGTGATATTTATTAAATCAAAAAGTAAATAATATTGTGTTTATTTTTTTTAATTTGTCGCTCTTCTTTTGTTTATAGCGCAAAAAAAAAAAAAAAAAACGCAGAGGTGATCAAATACCACCAAAAGAAAGCTCTATTTGTGGGGGAAAAAACATAAAGATTTCATATGGGTACAATGTTGCATGACTGCGCAATTGTCATTCAAAGTGCAACAGCGCTGAAAACTAAAAATTGGTATGGGCAGGAAGGGGGTGAAAATGCCCGGTATGGAAGTGGTTAAAATTGTGCACATGGAATGACAATAAACTACGGTACTTAAAAATCTCAATAGGCGACACTTTAAACATTTTTACAGCTTATCTGTTTAGAGTTACACAGGAGGTCTAGCGCTAGAATTATATGCAGGCGCGACTTTTTGTTTAATTATTTATTTTACTTTCTTATTTATACACTATGCCTTTATTTTCATTTATTTATTTATTTGGATCACTTTTATTCTTATTACAAGGAATATAAACATCCCTTGTAATATAAATAAGCATGACAGGTATTCTTTATTGAGAAATCTGGGGTCAAAAAGGACCCAGATCTCTTATTTACCCTAAAAGCAAAAAAATATAAAAATAGTAATGACATTTTGACTTAAAAAAAAAAAAGAAAATAATCCTGTCTATTCTCCCGAGAACCAGAAGCGACATCAAAGGTTGCTCTGGTCCTTCAAGGGCATAGAGCCAAGTGAAGGCCATCTTGCCCTCCCTTGACTTCCTGCCCTGCCATCTACTGTGGTGGTTCTCAACCTCAGTCCTCAAGTACCCACAACAGGCCATGTTTGCAGGTTTTCCTTTATCTTGCACAGGTGCTTTAAATCAGAGTCAATGGCTTGGTATTTTGGACAGCTATTTTATCTAAGAGAAATTCCCAAAACATGGCCTGTTGGGTGGCACTTGAGGTTGGGATCCACTGATCTACAGGACCTGATTGCTTCCGGGTTTACCGACAGCTCCAGTAAACCCGGAAACAACCGGAAAGAGACAGGAGGGGAGACACCTGTCCCTCTGCCTATAAAAGTGATTCCATGGCGAATTCGAAAATCTGAAAGCTGGTAGCCTATCAAAAAATAGATACAGCTAGCTGCTGCCATAACCCCGGGATTTCATGTCAAAGTAATGACATACTTAGGCCTCATACACACGATAGGTTAACCAGAGGACAACGGTCTGAAGGACCGTTTTCATCGGTCAAAACCGATCGTGTGTGGGTTATTTAAAGCGGGGGTTCACCCTAAAACATCAATAGACCGTTACATCCAGCATACTGCTGACATCTACAGTATGCTGGATTTTTTTTTTTATCCGCTGTACTTACGGTCTCATGGTTGTTTTCCCCGGGCTTCCGGGTTCTCACTCCTCCGGGGAGTAGGCGTTCCTAAGACGAGGCATAGATGATTGACGTGCGGGTAAAGCGCGTCATCGCCTTCCGAAAATATCCGAGGGGGACTCGGCACTTTACGGTGCCTGCGCAGTCAGCTCTACATGGCAGGCGCCGTATAGCGCCGTAAAGAGCAGAGTCCCCGTCGGATATTTTCAGAAGGCGATGACGCGTTTTACCCGCACGTCAATCGTCTCCTGGGAGGATCAACACTCACTCCCAGGAGACATTGCGCAGAGCTCCCCGTCGGGGAAAAGGAGCGACATGCCCACTCCCCGCAAGGAAGAAGACCCGGAAGTGAGGCTGAAGACAGGTAAGTGTACACATTTAAAAAAAAATGACAATTCTACAAGCCTTTATTAGGCCTGCAGATAGGTTAGCAAAAAAGTTAATTTTGAGGGTGAACCTCCGCTTTAACCATAGGTTAAAAAAAGTCAACTTGCTTTCAAATTAACCTATGTATTCCTAACCGATAGGTCAAAACCGATCGTTAGTAGGCACAACCATCGGTTAAAAATACACGCATGCTCAGAATCAATTCGACGCATGCTTGGAAGCATTGAACTTTGTTTTTTTCAGCACATCGTTGTGTTTTACGCCACCGCGATTTCTGACACAATCGGTTATTTAACCGATGGTGTGTAGGCATGACGGACCATCAGCCAGCTTCATCGGTTAACCTAGGACAGCGGTCCTTCAGACTATCGTGTGTACGAGGCTTTACAGTTAGGCGGTCGTCAATGCATACCAGATTATAATGATCTGGTATGCATTTTATAGGGGACTCTGGATTTTTTTTTCATTCTTGCTGTAGCATGTGCTACAGAAAAAGTGACATTTATAAAGAAAAAAAAATGATACAGTTTAAATTATCGACATTTCATTGCCAGCTTTTTAAACAAAACAAAAAAAACACACAAACCCTTCCAAAGGTCCCCCAAATATTGAGGGGTCTGTGTGGCATTTGTTTTATATAGAAGCCAGAAGGGTATAGTCATTTGCCAGCAATTTAAAATGATTTTTCCTTTGTAAATGTCAGCGCTTAAAAAAAAAGAAAAAAAAAAGAAAAAAGATTGCTCCCGGTCAAATGGAGTTTTTTAAAGATGTTTTTTTTTGTGTACTGATACACGTTCCCCAGGGCAGTGCTCACTTCTCATGCTAGTTTTTGACAACCTTTTGCCTATTAGTTTAGAAAATGATTTATTTATTTTTTGTCTTGACAGATTCAGCTCCTATTGATTTCACTGGGATTTGGGTTTGGCATCCGAACTTCTTATTATAAACCCAGTTTGAACTGAACCCAAGGCATTTCGGTTCATCCTTATTGATGGAAAAGCAGCAGTCTTATGCCGCGTACACACGGTCGTAATTTCCGACAAGAAAAGTCCGATGTGAACTCTTGGTCGGAAATCCCCACCGTGTGTAGGCCGTGTGTAGGCTCCATCTGACTTTTTCTGTCGGAATTTCCTTGTTCAATTATTTTTATTGGATTTTAAAAAGAAACAAATACATATCAATGCATTAAATATTCGTATACAAAGTCACATCTCTCATCGAAACATCACTTAAGCCCTAAAAGGGGGGAGTGAAAAATACGTAAGTAAGTAATTTAAGAATACACAGGGAAAAGGAGAGCAATGGGATGGGAAAGGAGAGGGAAAGGGTAAGGAGCACTTGTACATAAGATGAAGAAAAAGGGAAAAAAAAGAAAAGTTCTTGTCGGAAATTTCCGATCGTCTGGATGCAATTCCGACGCACCAAAAAACATGCATGCTCAGAATCAATTCGACACATGCTCGGAATCATTGAACTTAATTTTTATTGGCTCATTGTAGTGTTGTACGTCACCACGTTCTTGACGATCAGAATTTTGTGTGACCGCGTGTATGCAACACAAGTTTGAGCCAATATTCCCTCGGAAAAAATCCACAGTTTTCTTGTAAAATTTTTCGATTGTGTGTACGTTGCATAAGTCAAAACATCCTGGCCCAGATTCACAAAAAAAATACGACGGCGTATCTCCTGATACGCCGTCGTATCCCTGTTTTAGGGTCTTCCTAACTATGCGACTGATTCATAGAATCAGTTACGCATAGTTAGCCCTAATATCCGACAGGTGTAATTGAATTACACTGTCGGATCTTAGGATGCAGTACCTCGGCCGCCGCTGGGGGGAGTTCGCGTCGTAAACCAGCGTCGGGTATGCAAATTAGTAGTTACGGCGATCCACGACGGTTTTTCGCGTTCGCTACGTCGCTGCTAGTCTAGTTTTCCGTCGCAAAGTTAGTCGTCGTTTTTGCTGCCCTAACTTTACACAGCACACGTATGTACTGTATAAAGTATGGCCGTCGTTCCCGCGTCGAAATTTGAATTCTGAGCTGACACAAAGGTACATGTAATTGCGGTAACGCCGCCCAAGTAATGGGAACGGCGTTACTGCGAGGGGAAGAGTAATCTGGTAGATTACTCGTTACCCTCAAAAGGGACATCGTTAGGTAACGGCGTTTATTTTAACACTGTTACTTACAACACTGGGGCCGTCTTAATAGCATCTTGGGCCCGTGGGCAAAGTAATGCTCTGGGGCCCCTACAATGATGACAGTGCAGGTAAACAGACTTCAAGTAGGTAGGAGGCAGACTGCCTCCCCTGTGTATCTATCACTCTCAGTGCTATCATGGGGCCCCCAAATTCGGGGGAAGGGTGGGCTCAAGGACCAGCTGCTTTGGGCAAAGTGCAGGGGCCCCCCATGCAGCTGGGGCCCCTGGGCAGTGCCCCGGTGTGCCCTCTCATTTAGACAGCCCTGGCTAGGGGATGTTGTTGCAGACCCCTTTTTAAATGCCTGTTCTATATCTTCAACTTTTAACATCCTTTAAAGCTTTGTTTCAATACTTTTGGCTCAGGTCTCCTTATTTCAAGACACGAAAGTAATTTATTACCAATCTCAAAGCTTGTGTTTGCTTTCTTTGAGGGACAAGCACTGTCACAGCATGGAGCAAAGAAAGATATATTTACAGGTAATAGTGAAGGAAACTGCTGTTGTACAAAACATGAATTGTTCTCGACTTTGTAAATACTTTCCATTGACCTTGGAGTGACAGATTTAAAACGCGCACTTCCAGCAGGTTGGCCCACGTGCTGAAGACAAGACAACGGGGCTAATTTAACTCAGACATTGCCTTCCAGACAAGAGAGGTCAGGACACTTCCTCTGCCTTTATAAGAGAACCGTTCCCCCGATTTCACAGCAGCGTGGATAACTAGATGAAAGTTTAACCTTGTGCATTTTGTGGTCGTGCATATGTGTAAAAAAGCACTTGACTGATGTACGACTATACAAAATAATTTCACAAGTCAGTGCCTCCACAACAAGGCTGCATAATTGTATTGAGCACTGACATCTCTCTTTCCATAGACCTCGTGTCCGATCGTGGCGGGGTCACAAAGAAGAGGGCGCACAGATGGAAAATACATATTGCATAGCTAAATAACCCATGAAGGAATTTTACAAGAATAAGGCACAATGTCAATCAAATCCAGTGGCGGCTGCTGCTCAATTTTTTTGGGGGGGGCGCAAACGAAAAAAAAAAAAAAATTGCAGCCTCACTGTGCCCATCAAATGCAGCCACTGTGCCATCAATTGTCACCACTGTGCCATGCCATCAAATGCAGCCACTGTGCCATCAATTGTCACCACTGTGCCATGCCATCAAATGCAGTCACTGTGTCATGCCACCAAACGCAGCCACTGTGGCATCAATTGTCACCACTGTGCCATGCCATCAAATGCAGCCACTGTGCCATCAATTGTCACCACTGTGCCATGCCATCAAATGCAGTCACTGTGCCATGCCACCAAACGCAGCCACTGTGGCATCAATTGTCACCACTGTGCCATGCCATCAAACGCTGCCACTGTGCCATCAATTATCACCACTGTGCCATCCCATCAAATGCAGTCACTATGTCATCAATTCGCAATACTGTGCCATGCCATCAAACGCAGTCACTGTGCCATGCCATCAAACGCAGCCACTGTGCCATCAATTGTCACCACTGTGCCATGACATCAAACGCAGCCACTGTGCCATCAATTATCACCACTGTGCCATGCCATTAAATGCAGTCACTATGCCATCAATTCGCACCACTGTGCCATGCCATCAAACGCAGCCACTGTGCCATGCCATCAAATGCAGCCACTGTGCCATGCCATCAAACGCAGTCACTGTGCCATGCCATCAAACACAGCCACTGTGCCATCAGTTTTCACTAGGGTTGTCCCGATACCACTTTTTTAGGACCGAGTACAAGTACCGATACTTTTTTTCAAGTAGTCGCCGATACCGAATACCGATACTTTTTTTAAATGTGTCCCCAAATGCAGCCATGTCCCCCCCCCATATGCAGCCATGTCCCCCACATATGCAGCCATGTCCCTCTAGCCATGTCCCTCACATATGCAGCCATGTCCCTCTAGCCATGTCCCTCACATATGCAGCAATGTCCCTCTAGCCATGTCCCTCACATATGCAGCCATGTCTCTCACATATGCAGCAATGTCCCTCTAGCCATGTCCCTCACATATGCAGCCATGTCCCTCACATATGCAGCAATGTCCCTCACATATGCAGCAAAGTCCCTCTAGCCATGTCCCTCACATATGCAGCAATGTCCCTCTAGCCATGTCCCTCGATGCGGCGGCACGATGCGGCAGGAGCGGCGGGGGGGGGGGGGGGGGGGGGAGTATTCTATTTAGGTATCGGGGGTATTTGCGCGAGTACGAGTACTCCCGCAAATACTCGGTATCGGTCCCGATACCGATACTGGTATCGGTATCTGGACAACCCTAGTTTTCACCACTGTGCCATGCCATCAAACGCAGCCACTGTGCCCCTCAATTGTCACCACTGTGCCAATTGTCACCACTGTGCCCTTTAATTGTCGCCACTGTGCCCATTGTTGCCACTGTGCATGTCACTGTGCCCTTTAATTGTTGCCAATGTGCCCATTGTCACCACTGTGCCCATTGATGCCACTGTGCCCTTTGTCCTACTGTGCCCTTTGTCGCCACTGTGCCCATTGATGCCACTGTGCCCTTTGTCACCTCTGTGCCCATTTTCGCCACTGTACCCTGTAAAATCCACTTACCTTTCTCCTTCCACGTCCCTCGATGTCTTCTCCCACCTTGGTGACGCTTCAGCCAATCAGGTTAACCAGAATCTGTGTACCTGATTGGCTAAGACGGTCGTCCATCTTATCCAAGGAACGCACCCCCCGTACGTTCCGAGGATAGGCATCCGGGAGACGAGGGCTGTACTCGGAAAGCCTATCAGAGCCGCTGGCTCTGATAGGCACTTCCGCACAGCCAACCAGCTGCTGTTATTCAGGTGGTCGGCGCTCAAGGTCCGGTCCGGCCATCTGAATAGACCAGCGGCAGCTGGCAACAATAACATACATTCATGCAATGCATGAATGTATGTTATTTCAGTGGCGCTGAGGAGCCAGAGGGGGCGGCGCTCCAGCGCCCTCTATAGACGGACCGCCACTGATCAAATCTTCCATCTGTAAGATGGCAGTTGAAATATACATTACATTACCAAAAGTATTGTAACGCCTGCCTTTACACACAAACTTTAATGGCATCTCAGTCTTAGTCCGTAGGGATCAATATTGAGTTGGCCCACCCTTTGCAGCTATAACAGCTTCAACTATTCTGGGAAGGCCGTCCACAAGGTTTAGGAGGGTGTCTATGGGAATGTTTGACCATTCTCCCAGAATGGCATTTGTGAGGTCAGGCACTGATATTGGATGAGAAAGCCTGGCTCCCAGTCTCCGCTCTAATTCATGCCAAAGGTGTTCTATAAGGTTGAGTTCAGGACTCTGTACAGGCCAATCAAGTTCCTCCATCCAAACTCGCTCATCCATGTCTATAAGGACATTGCTTTGTGCACTGGTCCAAATCATTTGGTGAAGGGGGGATTATGGTGTGGGGTTGTTTTTCAGGGGTGGGGCTTGGCCACTTAGTTCCAGTGAAGGGAACTCTTAAGGCATCAGCATACCAAGACATTTTGAACAATTTCATGCTCCCAACTTTGTGGGAATAGTTTGGGGATGGCCCCTTCCTGTTCCAACATAACTGCCCACCAGTGCACAAAGCAAGGTCCATAAAGACATGGATGAGCAAGTTTGGGGTGGAGGAACTTGACTGGCCTGCACAGAGCCCTGACCTCAACCTGATAGAACACCTTTGGGATGATTTAGAGAGCAGACTTCGAGCCGGGCCTTGTCATCCGCATCAGTACCTGACCTCACTAATACGCTTCTGGAAGAATGGTCAAACAATCCCATAGACACACTCCTAAACCTTGTGGACAGCATTCCCAAAAGAGTTGAAGCTGTTATAGCTGTAAAGGGGGGGGGGGGGGCAACTCAATATTGAACCCTACGGACTATGACTGGGATGTCATTAAAGTCCCAATACTTTTGGTAATATAGGGCCAAATCCACAGAAGAGATACTCCGGCGTAAGCCGTCGTATCTCTGGTTCTAACTTTGGAACTGATCCTCAGAAGCAGTTTTCCTAAGTTAGGCAGAAGATCCGACATCTGTAAGGGACTTACACTGCCGGATCTTAGGATGCAGTACCGCATCCGCCACTGGGGGCATTTCGAGTCGAAATGCCTCTGTTAGTATGCAAATTAGCACTTAGGGCGATCCTCAAAGCTTTTGTGCCTAGTTTTTTCGCCGTAAGTGTTAGTTTGCCTGGTGTAAAACTAGGGCTGCTTTTACAAAGTGTAAAGTTAGTCACACCTTGTAAAGGCCCATTCAAGCGACGGCATTTGGTATGCATTCCCGAGGGAGAACTCCACGGCAATTTGTAAATTCCAAACCGGCATGGGTTCCCCCCCAGGAGCATACCAGGCCCTTAGGTCTGTTATGGGTTGTAAGGAGACCCCCCCTCCGCCGAAAAATTGACGTAGGGGGTCCCCCTACAATCCATACCAGACCCGTATCCAAAGCACGCTACCCGGCCAGCCAGGAAGGGAGTGGGGACGAGCGAGCGCCCCCCCCCCCTCCTGAGCCGTGCCAGGCCGCATGCCCTCAACATGGGGGGGTTGGGTGCTCTGGGGCAGGGGGGCGCACTGTGGGCCCCCCCACCCCAGAGCACCCTGTCCCCATGTTGATGAGGACAGGACCTCTTCCCGACAACCCTTGCCATTGGTTGTCGGGGTCTGCGGGCGGAGGCTTATCGGAATCTGGGAGTCCCCTTTAATAAGGGGGCCCCCAGATACCGGCCCCCCACCCTAAGTGAATGGATATGGGGTACATCGTACCCCTATCCATTCACCTGTAGGCAAAAAGTAAAAGTTAATAAACACACAACACAAGGCTTTTTAAAATATTTTATTATTCTGCTCCGGACGCCCCCCCTGTCTTCGTTATTAGCTCAATTACCAGGGGGGGCTTCTTCTTCCACTCTCCGGGGGTCTTCTCCGCTCTCCGGGGGGGGTTTCTGCTTCCGCTCTCCGGGGGGGGCTTCTCCGGCCTCCGGGGGGCTTCTTCCATCTTCTCCCCTCTTCCGCTCTTGACTCGGCGAACCCCGGTTCTTCTGCAGCTCTCCGGTGCCTTCTTCTTCAGCGCTGGCTGCCTGCTATGTTTGTGTGTTAGCTCGATTTCTAACAGGCAGCCGGCGCGGTCTTCTGTGACGTCATCTTCTCTTCTGTTCTTCTCCCCTCTTCCGATGTTGCCTCGTCGCCTGTTGTCGCTGTAATGATGGAAGCGCGCCTTGCATCCCATTTATATAGGCATCACCGTCCCATCATGCTCCGGTAGGTACCCACGTGGTGGGTGCACGTGGGTAGGCACCCACCACGTGGGTACCTGCCGTTTTTTTCATTGAAAATTGGCATGGAGTTCTCCCTCAGGAATGCATGCCGAGCGACGCTGTCATTTTTTTTTATAATTATTTGTTTTCCCGGCGCGTCTTTTTTTCACCCGTCGCAACTTTAGTGTCCCGTCGCAATCCACAAAGCCGCCCGGCGTCAATTACGTTCGCGCGATGCACGTCGGGAAAATGACGTCACACGCATGCGCAGTACGGCCGGCGCGGGAGCGCGCCTCATTTAAATTGTAAACGCCCCCCGGAGAGGAGGAACGCCTTACGACGGCGGCACTTAACTTACACGGCTTGAAATTTTTACGTAAGTGCTTTGAGGATCAGGCACTTAGGTAAAAACTTTAAGTCAGTGTAACTTAACTGCTGAAAGTTAAGTTACGCCGCCTGGCTGAGGATTTGGCCCATAGTGTATCTACTGTCATATATGAAATATGTCTTAACTGTGTGTCGCACTACCCCCGCAGGAGTCGCTGGTGAATAAGGAATCCCCCACCCTGCACAACCAGGCACACAGATTTTTCCATAGCACTCTTCAGTCAAGAAACAGTCCTTGCAACTTTGCTTTTGTATATTTATTAGGGGTATTGAACAATTGGGCATTAGCAAGGACATAGTGCGCGCCATCATCTACAAAGATTTGGATAAGCAGAAGATCTGTTTCCGGTTTGTGCCGCACAAGCTGATAGGACAGAAACCTCTGGAGATTTCATTACCATGTGTGACGAGGATCCGTCCTTTCTGCGAACTGTCATCACAGGGGATGAGACCTGATGCTACCAGTTCAATCCGGAATACAATCGACAATCGATGGATTGGCATTCACCGTCTTCCCTGCGACCCAAAAAGAGTTGCCTTAGAAAGTCCAAGATCGTACACATGCTTTGTGGAAGTGGTGGCAATCCAAGAATGTGTGACAGCGGTTCTGGGATCGATTCCAAAAAAGGCCTTTGCTGACTGTTTCCAGAAGCTTTATGTAGCGCCCTGCTCCTGTTGATCAGGTGCTGCTGTAAATTTAGTGGGGTCTGAGTCGTTATTTGGCTAAGACAAGTGTAATTATGGGCAATTTACCTTCTGTTCTAGCCATGGCTGTGCTGGGAGTAACCACCATTGTTCGCCTGGGGGTGCTATTACCATCCCAGGCCAAGGGTGGCAGCAGCAGAGTCAGGGTGTATTGGGTGTCCCTCTCGGCAGCGAATCAGTGGGAGTGATCGTTCCGCTGTGCATGTTGGGGAGGGGTACTTAAGGGACAGACACCAGAAGAAGAACTTGTGACAAAAATGCGGCTTCTCTACCGCTAGCTTGGCTTGTGTCAATAAAATAATATTTCACATTTAAAGGGGAAAAAAATCACACAGAGACAAAAAAAAAAAAAAAACAGTGACATGTTTGCTAATAATGTATTTTATGAACCCCCATCTGGCCAGGAAAAGGTCAGAAAATAATGGCAGCTGCTCCTTAAGTGATTGGTGAGAGAGGGAAAAATGGCCCTCATCTAGCCATGACAAGCGCGGCTGTGACATCATATAAATGCCATAATTGGGAAGTGGTAAATTGAACAGGGCAAGCATTGATGTGTCAATAAACAAGTTCAAGGTGACATGTTGGATCAATACTGCGCGACAGGAGTCATCCGACAAATTTACTGCAAAGTAATTGGGTGCAAAATGACTCAAGTCAACCTTCAAACAGCAGAAATATCAGACGGGTAGAAAAGACAACTGTTCCTTCGTGTCAGCGGCGGAGGAGATTCTCATCTCCGTCTTGTGTCCTATGTGGTGATGGAACAGAGATGAACGGTAGCTTGCAAGAGCATGCTTCATAAATCAAGCCTAAAGGCTGGCTTCGCACCTATGCGTTGCAGTAACGCGTGATATGCATTTTACAGCATGTTACCACAAAAGATAATAGCTCACAATTTAGAATGGCACCCAACGCTCCTGACCAGCACACCTCAATGTACGAATGTGAGCTATCTGAGAGCCAAAGTTGGAAATAGTGGTACATGTCTGGTTTTACTGTAATGCCCACTCAGAATTAATAAGCTTCATTAATACAACTCATGTTAGTGTGTGAAATACTTGACACTAGATGACATAATTATATTATATTATTTCAATAAACTTTATTTCTCAATTAATTGTCGTCAAATAGCTACCATGACGCTATGATTATGACACTATGACACACAGGAGAGGACACCGGAGCAGCTTTCACCACCCGCATCCAAGGTAAGGACAGTGGGTGGTGGGGGAGTGTATTAGTGCCGTGGGGGTGGGGGGGGGTGGGGGTGAGGATGGGTAGTGCTGAAAAAAAAAACACCAGCCTCCACTGAGCATGTTTGACCATTCTTTCAGAAGCGCATTTGTGAAGTCAGGCACTGATGTTCATGAGAAGGCCTGGCTCGTAATCTCTGCTCTAATTCATGCAAAAGGTGTTCTATCAGGTTGAGGTCAGGACCCAAGGTTGATTGAGGTTGACTGTGCAGGCCAGTCAAGTTCCTCCACCCCAAACTCGCTCATCCATGTTTTTATGGACATTGCTTTGTGCACTGGTCCAAATCATATGGTGGAGGGGGGATTATAGTGTGGGGCACTTTTTAAGGGGTGGGGCTTGGCCCCTTAGTTCCAGTGAAGGGAACTCTTAAGGTGTCAGCATACCAAGACATTTTGGACAATTTCATGCGCCCAACTTTATGGGAACAATTTGGAGATGGCCCCTTCCTGTTCCAACATGACTGCACACCAGTGCACAAAGCAAGGTCTATAAAGACATGGATGAGCACGTTCGGGGTGGAGGAACCTGACTGGCCTGCACAGAGCCCTGACCTTAACCCGATAGAACACCTTTGGGATGAATTCAAGCGGAGACTGCGAGCCAGGCCTTCTCGTCAACATCAATGCCTTCATTCATTTAATATGGAGATGTCCAAAGCTTCATAGGTACTGGGAGGAAGTCTCCCAGTGCATTTCTAGAGTAGCACAGGTACCAGTTCCACTGGATCCCCATGTGTACTTGCTAGGGGTCATTGACCCTGGAGAGTATACAAGGGGAAAGTACTATATGGTAATAAGATTGCTGTAACTGGCAAGAAAGCTCATTGCACGTTACTGGATGGCCCCGGCGGTTCCCACAGGGAAGCAATGGGTTGCGTGTGTTAACTCCATATTGGGTAGAGAACATCTGGCCTATAAACGAAAGAAGGCAGAGGGTAAATTTGAGGAGATTTGGCATTCCTGGTTGGGAGATGTAACGGTCACCACCGTTTACGACCTTCCATCAACTACGACAGCTCATCTGACACATAGACAAACCAGCAGGCATCCCATTTCCCAGAATAACAAGACTTGCTCCGTGTTCTCTGGTTTCAAATGTAAGACAACTTTAATGGGCAGCTTTCAGTCTTATATACAGTTTAAGCATAAAAGGAACAATCAAACTCTCCACCCACAACCTGGGAGGGCTTCAATATACCTTCAGATGGCTAATTGCTAAACATTCTAGACATGTCGGCGCCGGCCTATAATTATCATGATCTAATCACTGCACATTCCTTCATTAACAGAACTCAAACAAAACACCATCACACAATGATCTCTTCTCAATCCACATCCTTAGACAGACGTTCTGTTTCCGCATACAGCTTGGCAAGTTCCATTCCACATCTTATATCAATAGAATTCACACAAAGCAGCATCACACAATGAGAGGTCTTTCAGAAGCAGACTCAATTAGCATGTCACTAGCCAGGGCTAATCATAGAAATGAGTCACTATTGACTGGTTGGGTCACAATTAACCAACAACTTGCAATATCTCAAGATCCTGCAATATGAACTATCAGTGATGTACCCTGTCATGTAATTTAGGATATCATTTCTCAGTCACCCTATGGCCCTATCGGACATAAGGTGACCCTAGACATAAGACACCTTGGTGACGCCGGTACAGGAGTACCCCTGATCCTTACAAAGTCTCTGTTTGTCCCGGGTCATTCCGTTACAAGCACCTATGGGGAATTCTGAAGAGACAAGTTGAGCATCACTCTACATCCAGCATCCAGGATCTAAAAAAGGTTGTTCATTCCATGCTTGTGTAGCGCCTGGTTACTTTAGGAGTACCGGTGCTATTTAAATTTAGAGGGGGATCAGATTATAGTTAGATTCTGATACTAAGTATTATGTTCAAAGCAGCTTGGCTGTGCTGTAGGCGCATTATGTTGTGTTGGGGTGCTTTTCCCACCCCAGTGCAGTAGATGGCAGCAGTGGAGTCAAGGTTTGGGTGCTTTTCCCCAGCGGCCAATCAGGAGGATTGAACCTCGCAGTGCATGCTGGGGGGAAGGTATTTTTTTGGGGCAGACGCCATTGGTTCTGGGTTTGTCTTCTTCGTCCAGTGTGGCACCCACCTTTAGGGTGGCCACATCACAGCTCCCCGGCGTTATGGCCTACCTGGCCAGGGCGTGCGTGCTACGCGGTGTTCCTTGTTTCCGGGACCATGTTGGTCCGGAACATTTAAGCAGCGGCGGGGGTTCAGTGATTGGGTTCCCACTTTTGAAGATCCCAAGCGGTAGAGCTGTTCGGTGGGGAGTCCGTCTGAGGAGCGCCATTGAGAGGCTGGTGATCCAAAAGGATTTCAACAAACCACCAGGGATCAAGGTAGCCTGACACTGAAGGATTGATCACCTGTCAGTCGGTACCTGGGCGACGTTAAGAAGGAGATCCAGGCGTAATTCACCTAAGGAGGATTACCTCTGTAACTCTGTAACTGTGGCAGAGACTTTTCCTCAAAGGTTTGAGCGATACTCTAGCTGCCAGGTCAGTGAGAGAGGCCTGTCCAGGTACGCTATACTCACTCAAGCAGGAGTGGAGCAGAGAAGTGTTACACTTGGGAGCAGTACTGTTTCCCTATTAGTACGCTTGAATCTGCTATTCTCCTTTCCTTCTTCAACTTTACTTTCCTCACCACAAGTTTTATTTGTTTTTACCCGGCTGGATAATAAAGAGCACAGAAAAGACATTTGTTGTGGACATTCCTTTACTATTGCTATATGCGCCATTCACCCCTAGGAATTCGGAGAGCCACGAGAAAATTTGCCACCCAAAACAACCAGCAGCTCCTCTAGCGGTAATGCTACACTTAGAAGACTTGGTGCTTACAAATCATGAAGGTCATACAAAATACCATATGTACCGTTTTTCCCCGAAAATAAGCCCGGGTCTTACATTAATTTTGGTAACAAAAGACACAGTAGGGCTTATTTTCGGGGTAGGTCTTACCATGTAATGTGATGTATTCTCTCCCCCACAATCTCCCTGCCTGTCGGGAATCCCCAGTGTGAACTGAGTTAAAATGCTTGTAAAATCCCATAATTCACTTTATTACAGTATTATATAATGTCCAATGTGTGTGTTTCTGTAATATAATTGTGCCAAATACCTTCGTTATGGCGCCACTCTGTGCTTCCGTGACCCACCGGAGCTCTCTTCCCCCCCCCAATTATATTACAGAAACACACACATTGTACATTATATACTACAGTAATAGAGTGGATTATAGGATGTTACAAACATTTTAAACTAGGGCTCATTTTCTGGGTAGGGCTTATATTGCAGCCCTCCTGGAAAATAACGCTAGGTCTTATTTTCAGGGTAGGTCTTATTTTCGGGGGAAACATGGTAGTAGTTTTTGTTGTGGGGTGTTAGATTTTGAATTTATTACTATTTTATGTGATAAAAGTTTCTGGAATCACAATTTAAATATGTTAATTTTGAAGGTTGTTGAGGATAAGAGGAAGGTCATTTGCTGTGCATTACATCTATTTTTGAAGTTCTATGTCAAGACAATGGGTGGAGTTATGTTACTTAATATACACAAGTGGGTGTTACTTTTGTGACAGTAGCATCATCACCTTCCTTGGAGTGATGCTAAAAGTAAAAATGCTTAGCTTGGCTTTAAGAACAGTATAAGAATCCATGTGGCTTAAGTAGCTAGTTAGAAAGTTAAGGGTGACCCGACCCTGCAGGAAGCCTTCACTATGGAAGGTCGGGGGAAGGGACCCCACCCAGCAGAAAGATGTACCATCATACCATCTGATTCCTCCTTTTGAAATAACCATCTTACCATGTGTTACCAGCTGTCATTATGTAAGCATTGTCTTTTTCTTGTCTATCTTTGAAAATAAACTCATACTTTTGAAGGTAGCCTAACTCTTGAGTTTTGGGAACGAAACGCCTAGGAAGAAGACATTATTAACATGACAAATTGTCAGGTGTCTCTTCTACATTCTTCATGGGGTGTATTCATTCATGCATCAGCAATTTGACTAAAACTGAAGATTTTGTAACCTAATTTATACGGCGGCAGGTCGGCTCCCCTGCGCGAGAGCCCGTAGCTCTATGTCGGTTCTCTCGCAGGCCACTCCCATGCGCCGGGCACACGTGATCGCTCGTTACAGAGCGGGGACCGGGAGCTGTGTGTGTAAACACACAGCTCCCGGTCCTGTCAGGGGAGAAATGCTGATCTCAGTCCACCCCCCCTACAGTTAGAACACACCCAGGGAACATACTTAACCCCTTCCCCTAGTGTTAACCCCTTCACTGCCAGTGGCATTTTTATAGTAATCCAATGCTTTTTTTATAGCACTGATCGCTATAAAAATGCCAATGGTCCCAAAAATGTGTCAAAAGTGTCCGAAGTGTCCGCCATAATGTTGCAGTACCGAAAAAAAAACGCTGATCGCCGCCATTACTAGTAAAAAAAAAAATATTAATCAAAATGCCAAAAAATACCCTCTATTTTGTAAACGCTTTTTTTTTACGAAAAATATGTAGAAGAATACGTATCGGCCTAAACTGAGGGAAAAAAAAGTTTTTTTATATATTTTTGGGGGATATTTATTATAGCAAAAAGTAAAAAATATTCATTTTTTTCAAAATTGTCGCTCTATTTTTGTTTATAAACTTACTTCCATGTAATGAGCTAAACAAATGTTCTATATCACTCAGTTCTGTCAAAATTTTGGAAATCGTTCTTGTGTTCATTGAGATATTGATTAAAATATTACTTTTCAAAAGGGGTGTACTAATTTATTCTGAGCACTGTGGGCCAGATTCACAGAAAAAATACGCCAGAGTATCTGCTGATACTCTGGCGTACTTTCAAATTTGCCGCGTCGTATCTTTATTTGTAATTCACAAACAAAGATATGACGGCATTTGGCTAAGATCCGACAGGCGTACGGCTTCGTACGCCTTCGGATCTTAGGATGCAATACTTCAGCGACCGCTGGGTGGAGTTTGCGTCGTTTTCCGCGTCGGGTAAGCAAATTAGCTGTTTACGGCGATCCACGAAGGTACGCGCGTTCGTCGCATTCTCTTACGTCGTCGCTAGTCGGTTTTTCCCGTCCAAACTTAGGCCTGCTATTTCATGGCTTAGATTTAGACCAGCCATGTTAAAGTATGGTCGTCGTTCCCGCGTCAAATTTCAATTATTTTGTTTGCGTAAGACGTCCAGGAAAACGAAAGGACGTAACGCACGTCGCCGTTCAAAAAACACGTCGGGGCGCCGTAATTTCACGCAAAGCACGGCGGGAAATTTCCTAACGGAGCATGCGCAGAACGTTCGGCGCGGGAACGCGCCTAATTTAAATGGTACATGCCCCATTTGAATTAGGCGGGCTTGCGCCGGACGGCTTTACGCTACGCCACCGCAAGTTTACACGCAAAGTGCTTTGTGAATCAAGCACTTACGACGAAAACTTGCGGCGGAGTAACATAAAGGGGATACGTTACGCCGCCGTAATTGTTCGTGAATCTGGCCCTGTATATTTATTTTGCTGACTTTTTCTAGGTCTTGACCTGGAAGAGGAATGCAGACCAGGCTGTCTGAGTTCATCATTGTTTCGGGTTAGAGCGGAAACAAAAAATGAAAAATGTATGCAAGTGTTCTCTCCATTCTTGCTGGAGTCGGCTAATAATGACTTCAATCATGTCACCCTCTTCTCTTTCTCCTCCAGGTTTTTTGTACTTTTTAATTATTTTCGTATTTCGGGGCTGTTCTTTAAAAAGAAGATATCATCCATCTATTTTTAAAATATTCCACGTTTCCTACTAGCAGAACGGTGGGTGATCTTTGCACTCCGCTGATTAGCACCTAAGGGGTTAACAGGCAGTTATACGCCGCCTTTCGCAAAAGGCAAAAAGCGGAGGTAATTTTTTCCTAAGGAACGCAATGCATTTCGAATCTCCTGTGATGAATATGGCCCAGAATAGAGTATTTATTGATGATATTACTCGCTCAGGTTTTTGCACAGGAGGCTTGTATGCAAATTCAGGTGATTAGGAATTTGGCTCTTGGTTAACAAGGTTCCCGGGAAAAAGGGGGGGGGAGAAAAAAAACTATTATTTTAAAACTAGAGGCCTTGCCTCTCACTCAAGATTGATTCTGATTTTGTAAATCTATTACCAAGTGGAATAATGATCTCTGCAAATGCAAAACTGCCCAGCTGACAGTAAGACACATTAGTAAAAAATGATTTTAATATGTATATATTTTTTTGTTAGACCAGAAAATTATAACGTTTTCCACACTCTCTGGTAACACATGCAAGAGTCCTGTAACAATATTTTTTTGTGAACTTCTGTCAGATTGACAAACCTGTAAGATCAGCACGCTTGCTGCAGCTTTTAAAATTCAACGAAACAGTAAGATGGAGTTCTAAGTACTGTGGGCCAGATCCACAAAGAGCCGCCGTAACTGAAATATTCTGAATTAAGTTACACTGCCGCAAAATTTCTACCTAAGTGCCCGATCCACAAAGCACTTACCTAGAAATTTTCGGCTGTGTAACTTAAATCCGTCCGGCGCAAGGCGTTCCTATTTTCATGGGGCGAGTCCCATTTAAATTAGGCGCGCTCCCGCGCTGGACGTACTGCGCATGCTCACGACGTCATTTTCCCGACGTGCATAGCGCGGTTTTACGTTACGCCGAGTTTTGAGAATCGTGCCAGGTAAAAAAAGTTGCGTCGGGGAAAAAAAAAGATACGGCGGAAAATAAATAAATAAATAACAGCGTCGCGGGTAAGAAGGGTCTACTTTTACAAGGTGTAAACAGTTTACACTATGTAAAAGCAGCCCTAATTTTACGATTGCAACGTAAGTATTTACGGAGATTTCACGAAGCTAAACCGCTTCGTGGATCTCCGTAAGTGCTCATTTGCATACGCAAAGTGGCATTTCGACTCGAAATGCCCCCAGCGGCGGATGCGGTACTGCATCCTAAGATCCGGCAGTGTAAGTCCCTTACACATGTCGGATCTTCTGCCTATCTTTTGGAAACTGATTCTGTGGATCAGTTCCAAAGATAGAAACAGGGATACGACGGCGTATCAGTAGATACGCCGGCGTATCCCTTTTGAGGATCTGGCCCTGTATTTCCTTATATAAACTCAGTTTACTGTTAAAAAAAAGTGTAAAATGCAAAACTCTGGTAGGTGTAACAAGATGTCTGCTTACCCCCTTCTCAGGGGTGGTTATTTTCTAAAGGCAAATCCACTTTGCACTACAAGTGCAAACTACAAGTGCAAAGTGCACTTGAAAATTCACTGAAAGGGCACTTGGAAGTGCAGTCGCTGTAAATCTGAGGGGGACATGCAAGAAAAAAAAAACAGCATTTTAGCTTGCACATGATTGGATGATAAAATCAGTAGAGCTCATTTCAGATCTACCCCTCAGATTCACAGCGACTGCACTTCCAAGTGCACTTTCAAGTACACTTTGCACTTGTAGTTTGCACTTGTAGTGCAAAGTGGATTTGCCTTTCATAAATAACCCCAGTGTATCCTTTCTGTGGAGGAGTGCGGGGTATAGCAAGATGGCAGCGACGAAACATCACTTCCATTGCACTTTCTGACAGGTCGCCATATCTGACGAAACACTGGGCCAGTAGGAGAGAGGATCGTGCCTCGCGCAATGCTCAGTAGGGTTCCCGGTTTGAAGCCAAAAGGCTACATTGCCGGGTACCGGTACCCTTACATGCAATGGTGGCGGCAGCACCCAACAGCTGATGGAAACATCAGCTGCAGTGCCGACATCGCTGGACTCCAGGACAAGTAAGGCCCCGTACACACGACCAAGTTTCTCGGCAGAATTCAGCCAGAAACTCGATCGGAGCTGAATTCTGCCGAGAAACCCGGCGTGTGTACACTTTCGGCCGAGGAAGCCGACGAGTTCCTCGTCGAGCCAAATAGAGAACATGTTCTCTATTTCCTTGTTGTTCAATGAGGAAAGTTGGCTCGCCGAGATCCTCGGCGGCTTCACACAGAACTTGACGAGCAAAACGATGAGTTTTGCCCGTCGAGTTCCTCGGACGTGTGTATGGGGCCTAAGTCTCCTATTATTAAAAGCCAGCAGCTGCCGTATGTGTAGCTGCTGGTTTAAAAAAAAAACATTTTTGGGGCGGACCTTCACTTTAAGATAATCAGTTATCCCTTGAGGTTATAAGTCGTATAGTGTAAGTAAAGAAAAGGGAGGAGCACCCAGCCGGCAGTGGAAGCGGTGAAGGTGGCAGGTGATGGGAGGCCTTGGTAGTGAGGGAACAGGTACACTTTATGTTACCCACTCAGTAGCTGGTGGTGCACAGAACCTAACCTGGTGACCTTAACAATTGAAAAAAAAACAACCATTAACCACTTGCCGCCCGCCGCCTGTCCATATATGTCAGCAGAATGGCACGGCTGCGCATTTGTGCTTGTGCTTTGTATTTGCCGCATTGCGGGCACGCGCGCCCCTGCCACAAGCTCAGTGATTGTGCCCGCAGGACCTGCGGACTCAATGTCTGCCAGTGTCCCGCGATTGTGTCACGGAGCTAGTGGATAGGATATTACCGCGCTACCAAAGAGGAGGGAAGGGGGGGGAAAGGGGTTAGGAGGGGGAGGGAAAAGAAAAAGGGGGAGGGGAAGAGAAAGATAGAAAGGGAATACTGCTGCAACACTGAAGGTGTATCCAACCCAAAATTGTTCAAATAAATACCGTATTTATCAGGGTATTGCGCGCTCCGGCGTATAGCGCGCACCCCTAAAGTGGATCCGCAATTCCTGTAAAAAAAACATTTTAGTACTTACAGTTTTGGTGTCTTGCGCGGCGTCCATCAGCGGCCTCGTCGGGTCCGGCGTCCGTCTGCGGCTTCGGTGGTGTCCTCGTCGGGTCCGGCGTCCATCTGCGGTGTCCTCCCCGCTCGATCCCCGCGCTGAGTTTGAACTACTGCGCCGGCATATACCGAGCGCAGTACACTCGTGTATAGTCGGGCAGGCTCGGCTGCTCTTGCGGTCACGTCCTGTGCGTCCTGTACGTCCAGGACGTGACTGCGAGAAGAGCCGAGCCTGCCTGACTATACACGAGTGTACTGCGCTCGGTATATGCCGGCGCAGTAGTTCAAACACGGCGCGGGAAAGCGGGTACCGGCGTATATCGCGCACCCACGATTTTGCCCTGAATTTCAGGGCAAAAAAGTGTGCGGTATACGCCGATAAATACGGTAAATAGTGCTGCGCTGTGTGATAGGGTAGATGAATGAAAGAAAAGACAGTTGCTATAACTGATATGTGAACATCAAAAAATATTAATCGCTGATATTGGTGATACAAATGACATCCAATCAAAAATACAAAAATACAGAGTGCTCAGTGATATTGAAGCATGCACTGCTATATAGTAGCAAACCTAAAGCAACACACATGAGTGATAATAAGAAATCGCATCAGTGTCCATGCAGAAAAACAGCAAAAACCAATGCTGTTTAAAAGATCAAAATATCAAAGGAACAATCAACAATAAAGTGCTGGTGCTTATGCCGAAATATTCAGCGTGAAGGTGGTGCAGAGAAGGAATTCCAATATCCTTTTGAAGTTTTAGTGAGGGTGTCCCTTTACCTTACTGCTGTAAGGTAACAGCATGTACTGTATATTATAGCCAACGGTGTTCCAGTTGTTTCAGAATGTAGAGTGTCCCAGTGAACTGTAATCTTTCTCTGTGGATAAAGTCCCCCTCAGGAGTCACGTCCAATGGACAACAATGACCCTCACTCAGGGAGGTAAAAAGCGGCAATAGTGCAGTATCGTTTAAAAGTTTTTAATAATAAAAAAAGGCATACATTATGGTACTCACATGGATGCAATAAAAACAGGCATAAAAACAAGTGGCGAGTTCGCAAGCGTCACCTCAGGTACCTCTTAGTGGACTCTGGACTCCGTGACGTGTGTCACGGAGCTGCAGAACGGGGGGATGCCTGTGTAAACAAGGCATTTCCCTGTTCTGCCTAGTGACAGGACAGTGATTTACTGCTCCCTGTGATCAGGAGCAGTGATCAATGTCGTGTCACTTGTAGTCCAGCCCCCCACAGTTAGAATCACTCCCTAGGACACCCTTAAAGGGGTTGTAAATGTAGCGGGGTATCACCCTTTTTGATATGATATAAAACACAACCATTGCTGATCGTGAAGGATCCCAGCTCCCTCTTGTGGCCGAGTTGGGTTACAGCCACCTGTTGTTTACGTTTCATTCTGGTACCGCCGGGAATGTTGGGGGATTTGAGTTCAGAAGGAGAAGAGACTCCATTTGCCCTGGCCTGTAATAAACTACATTACCCAGAGAGCAGCTGTACAACCCCAAGATGCTTTGCCTTCCGCGCCGCCTGTTAGGGGAGGTAATTTAAGGGAGTGGACGTGTTTGGCGCGCTCTCTCGGAACCGCCCCTTCAACCCAGGAGGACACTGACAGGAGTGTCTCCACGGGGAGTAGGCCGCAGCTGAGGCCTACATACGCCCGGGCCGAGCAGCTTTGAGAAGAGAAGACAGAGCCTCTGTTGGAGTCATCGGACGAGTTCCCAGTAACCCTGTCACCTGTCTGAGGATCGGAGACTGCTGGCTAACCGGACTGTGACTGCTGATCGGAGACAGAGTGCCGTGGAAGGACAAGGCCTGAACTGGTTGGGTGAGATGGGCACTTGCCTGAAAGTACTGTTTGTCTTGCGGGAGGGTGGATGGTCGATATCCATCTTTGCGGTTTGACTTTTCAGGAAACTTTTAACAGTTCACTATTACCCTTTGTGATTATAAATTGTTCTTTGCGCGCCACCGCATGCCAACGCACAAGTGCACAAACTATTAGTAGGAGACTGTGTTGAAGATTGGCCTGGGACGCCAGGTCATACTGATTAGCTATAGTTATAAGTACTCAAGAGTTATCTATTTAGTGTTGTATATTGACGATATTTATTTAATTGCTTGTTAATCGAGTAATTAATACTATTACTTCATACAGTATTGTAGAGAAGCAGAGAGCTGGGTGAGGCTTGGCAAGAGGGCGTTTCAATGTGTATGTTTGTTGAATGAGTCCCTCTTGCTGTTTGCTTGCACAGGTCTACATGACATTGCAGTCTAGCTTATATTTAGGCTTTATTCTTGTTATTGATACTGCAGGGACCTGCAAATAGAGTATCACTGTTTATTTATGTTTCTTTTGTTTTCACTTTAACCTCCCTGGCGGTATGATTATTTCAGATTTTAGGTGCTGAAAGCGGTACCATTATTTTGCAAGGAAATTTGGTGTTTTATATTGTAGGCCTGTAATTCTTAGGAATAACTCACTTAAATCTGACCAAACAAGAGTCTAGTAGGCATCCCGGGTAAGAGAAAATGGGAAAAA
Organism: Rana temporaria; assembly: GCF_905171775.1. Classification (NCBI taxonomy): domain Eukaryota; kingdom Metazoa; phylum Chordata; class Amphibia; order Anura; family Ranidae; genus Rana; species Rana temporaria. The sequence goes on along the minus strand of NC_053489.1, from coordinate 39,017,660 downwards.
AATTATAAATTATAATATAATAAATAATTATAAATAATTTTAACAAATAATAATATAATTATAATAAAAATTATTCAATAATGTAATCAACTCAAAATCACTGAAATTTGCTCAGTTGCAGAATTGTCGCTGTCAGTACTTTTATTTTTTTATGACGAATTTCCCCACAAATCGCTATCGCACAATTCTGCAAGTGATTATAATTTATTATCGCTGTTTTCTAGCTGCTCTAAAATCACTTTTGACATAAAGGGACACTTTTGGTTGCTATGGACAATCTCCAGTTTGCAGGCAGAAAGAACAGTTTTTATTATATAAAAGTACATGTAGGACACTGGGCAGACCACTAGGGACAAGGGGGGTGTGTATTTTTTACATACAGTACTGTAATCTATAAGATTACAGTATATTGTATGTAATGTGCTTGTTTAGTTTTTTAACTTTTGCGCCGTTCTCCGCCTCCGTGCATCGTAACGTCGCAGGGAACGGAGATCGGCGGCACACAGGGACACTGTATGAATCAAGTTAGGACCCGCTCGCTCACACAGCGGGGAGGCATCGCAGGATCCAGGGATAAGGTAAGTAACTTTGTCTCTGGCTGCTGCGAGGCGAGCCCAGGTCTGGCTCGGGGATACCGCTTTTGGTACAAAAATCTTACCCCGAGCCAGATTTGGGAATGCCGCCAGGAGGGTTAAGAAAAGCATTACTTTTGTTATCCTCTTTCATACTGCAAGATCCCTTCCAGTTAAAGTGGATGTAAACCCAATTTTTTTATTTATTTTTTTGACGTCACAATGTACAGTATAAGATTTATTATCATCTGTGCCCAGTCTTGCCACACAGAGTTAAATCCAGCTCTGAGCAATCCTCTTTTCTTGTTCAGTGAAATTTAACGGACTTACAGAGAAAAACCTTAGTCCGTTCTGCCCCCTTGCTGTGATTGACAGGTTATTTACATATCTCATGCACTAGCTTCAGACAGGCATTATTTTTTAATTCCCACCCCCACTCCTTTTCTGAAGTCATGTGGTTACTTTTCTGGATTTTGACAGGATGTTAGTGATCATAGCAGAATTCAGTGTAAGAAATACATAGGAATAAATGCATGGCAAGGGGAGTGTAGAGGTGGGCGGAGAGTCTACTGACATCACGACTCCACCCACCGAGCTCCTGACAACAGACCCACCCACAGAATCTGCAGTTTTTCAGGTCTCATAACAGACAGAGGGGAGACATGTGACAGGTAAGGATGCATGCAGGAGGCATCTATATCCTTATAGATCAGCACTAGGGATGAGCTTCGTATTCGAGTCGAACTCATGTTCGACTCGAACATCGTATGTTCGATCATTCATCGAAATACGAACAAAACGGGTAGTTCGTGCCAAATTCAAGTTACATTTCACAGACCATAATTCACTGTGGCATCGCTGGCTGATGATTGGCCAAGCATGCATTATGATCCGCATGCTTGGCCAATCACAGCGCGCAGAAAACAGAGAGCTATAATTGGCCAAAGCCAGGGTGGTTTTGGCCAATTATGGCTCACGGGGTTTAGTACACGCCCCACACTATAAAAGGCTGCCTGCAGGTCGGCCTTGTGTAGTGTGTTGCGTTTGTTAAGAGAGGACAGAGAGAGTGTCATTTTTATAGCTAGATAGAGCAGGCGGGCAGGCTAGTCAGTTAATGTTACAGTGTGTAGAGGATATATATACATCCCAGGTGTTGTACATATATTTATACACTGTATAGTTTAGCTAGATCAGTTCTTCCTAATTTACTGGCAGGCAGGTAATTGTGCTAGCTGCAGTATTCTCACATGGTTTTTTTTGCCTGTGTCCTCTGTAGTTTGCACCTAAAGCTACTTGGTGTGTACTGGCCGTGTTCTCTGTAGTTTGCACCTAAAGATTCAGGAGCAGTGATTTTAATGATGCTTAAATAAAAAAATGAAAAATTCCTTTAAATATTGTACCTGCTGGGTATCTATAGTATGCCTGTGAAAACGTCTTTGAGAACCCAGGTCTTGCCCGAGGGAACATGTATCAATGGAAAAAAAGTTTTAAAAACGGTCGTTTTTTCAGGAGTTCTGAAAAAACGACCGTTTTTAAAACTTTTTTTTCCATTGATACATGTTCCCTGGGGCAAGACCCGGGTTCTCAAAGACGTTTTACGACAATAACTTGCATATTAGGCTATAAAATTATCACTTTTGAATTCGAACGTTCGAGTCCCATAGACGTCAATGGGATTCTAAATGTTCGCGCGAACCTTCGGTCGAAGGTTCTGGTGCGAACCGAACGGGGGGTGTTCGGCTCATCCCTTATCAGCACTATGGCAGTAGTTTAGAAAGGACAAGAGTGGGTTTACATCCACTTTAAGCTAGGCCTATGCGCATACATATAAAAAAAAAGTAGAAAAGTGAATAATTTCCCTTTTAAATGTGTATAACTCTATTAATTTGCTCAGATTTAGCCTGAAGGGGTATAGTCCATTGTTCTCCCATGTTATCCTTCCTAAGCAAGTCAACTCTATGGCAAGTATTGTGACTCCTTTCTCTCTTTTTATTTTCTGTGTCCTAGCAGCAACGTAGAATATATTGTGGCAATATTACCCGACTCATAATGAGAAGAGTATGCTGATATATGCCTCCCAGGGTTTTTTTTCCCCCTCTGTAATTATATCGGGAAAACATTAAGCAAGGATAGTCACTTTTTCATAACCAGCCTGACAGTCTATTATCACTTAATGACCGCTATAATTAATGAACACATTTGTTAAGTGAATTGGCTTGAGGTCAATCTCATTAATTAGCTTAAGGGACAATTTGAGAGGCGAAATTGCGTTTTGTGCGTAAAATAAACATGTATGATTAAACATATTTAAACAGTGGGAGCTAGTGAGGCTTTCTGGCAAAATCAGCATTTTACTGGGCGATGCAGATGAAGGCAGTGCGGACCGACTGTAATTAAATTTTTATAACAGTGATAAAACTAATTTTGGTAGAAGCCCAATAGCGCTTCATCCAAAAAGTCATCTTTGCTCTGTGGTGTACAAAGTACTCATACACAGTGAGATAGAATTAGTCTACGGCCCCGTACACACGATAGAATCCATCCGCAGATAAATCCCAGCAAATGGGTTTCTGCGGATAGATTCTATGGTGTGTACACGCCAGCGGATCTGTTTCCGCGGAGAAATCTCCTCTGGGATGGATTCCAGCAGATCGAATATTTGTTGTGCTGCACAACATATCCATCTGCTGGAATCCATTCCAACGGATGGATCCGCTCGTCTGTACAGACTTACCGGATCCATTCGTCCAAAGGGATTCCCCGCACGCGTCGTAATGATTTGACGCATGCGTGGAATTCCTTATATGACAGCGTCGCGCCCGTCGCCGCGTCATAATCGCGGCGACGGCGCGACACGTCATCGGCAGAGGATTTCCGCGCGGATTTCAATGGGATGGTGTGTACACTCCATCCCATCGAAATCAGCGGATATCTTTGAGAGGATTTATCCGTGGAAACGGTCCGCTGGACCGTATCTGCGGATAAATCCTCTCGTGTGTATGGGGCCTACCTCAAAGCCATGAAGCTTGGCAGCATTAAACATACCACCTCGATCTGTCCTTCACCCAGGTGGCTGGGGGAATCTGATGAGGACTTTGCTTGGGGGAACTCCATTGCTATTCAGTTAAAGGGTTTTCCACTTTTTGCTTGAAAGTCATTAGTGCTTTTAAAGAACAAGCCCAACCAAGGATGGACATGCCCTATAGTAGATTTACATATTCTTATACCTCCCACCATTCTGAGAGACACCTTTTAGCACAAAGTTTGTAGGCTTGGGAGGTGACTGTAGTGGAGGGACTTTTTCTTCTTTTTCGGATTGCATATACATCATACTGCCCCACATGTAGCCCTGCTACTCAATTAGTCCCGGCTGGCGACCGCCGTCAACTGCCTTCCCTGGGGTCAAGAGCAGAGTTGAAGGGGGCCCCATCAGGTAGGCTGTACGAGGCCTCATCAGGTAGGCTGTACGAGGCTTCATCAGGTAGGATGTATGGTAGGGTGACCAGACATCCCCGGTTTCCGGGGACAGTCCCCGGATTGAGGACACTGTCTCAGGACCAAGTCTGTCCCTGGTTTTGTCCCCCGATTGGATTTGAACAGGGCCTGGGGCAATTTCAAAGACAGTCAGTGCAGAATTACTGTATATACTCGAGTATAAGCTTCCACAGTAGTCTCTGTGTGGCGTGCCCCCGCCGGAGAAGAACCCATTTCAGCCTCCCGTAGCCGGGAAACTCCACCACAGCCAGACCCTGCGGTTCCTTGTCAGCAGAGGAGTGGCGTCTAACGGACTTTAGCTTACTACCAGATGATTCTATGACTGATGACTGCGATCGTCTCCCGGAGCAGCAGGACTCCAAGGAATCCAGCACCTCTGATGGTGCTAAAGGACAGAAGAAGCCCTCCGGCCGGAGCACACCAAGTGGGTCCCAACAGCCGTCCGGGGATGTCCCGCATCTGACCTGGGGAGTGGGTGAGTCGAGTTTTGTGTCTGTTGCTGCACTCACTACCCCCGTGTCCCTTGTGGTACCTATTTTATAAAGGGCACCGGATGCTTTGGTGTTGCCGGGACGCGGAGGCCCGCAGATCCTGCCTAAGTTGGCTCACTTGCAGTGTGTGGTGGCCCGACGGATCGCTACCGAATACGGGTACGAATATCCATATGTGCCACCCCCTCTCCTTCACTAGGAGCGGGAGGCTTGGTGCCAAGAGGCCGTCTGGTCGCATCTGAAGGCACCTTATGTCTTCGTGGGTGCCGATGCAAGGCTGCCACGCCTGAAGGCCAGATTTGAGAAATACTATCAAGATTGGAGCTGGGGTAGACACATTTACTGAGATCGGGTCGTGTTGAGATATCCCAGACAAAAAGACCAGACCTTCACTGTGCAGTCTACTACTCCAGGAGGAGACATTGTTTGGCTGCCTGAGCCTCGCTATTACAAGTAAGAGACATGAAGACTTTGCATGACCTACTAACTCTAAAGAGGAAGGGAAGTTACGGACATGTATGCCCCCACTCCATTAAACGTTTCTTCCCGGTTTCCCTTTTCCCCCTGGCTCCTCCAGAACCACATAGACTTATGTGTAGAACTCTTGAGGGGAGTTGGGTTCAGTCAGTTAGAGTGGGGACTTTGCCAATTTTCCTTTATGCTACTTTGGACCATTCAGCAAGGAGAAAGAACTGTTTTTCCATTTTTTTTGTGTGTTCACCTCCCTTTTTCAGTTACTTCTTCAGATTTTTTTTTGAGTCTGTGACTGTTGCAGTACCAGCGCACTGACCGCTAGGGGCAGTGTTCTGCACCGTTCTTTGTAGGAAAATGTCATTGAGTTTGAACTTTAAAGCGGGGGTTCACCCGTACATAACACTTTTTCCCCTTAGATGGATGCTCGTTTTGTCTAGGGGAATCGGCTAGTTGTTTTAAAATATGAGCTGTACTTACCGTTTACGAGATGCATCTTCTCCGCCGCTTCCGGGTATGGGCTGCGGGACTGGGCGTTCCTATTTTGATTGACAGTCTTCCGAGATGCTTCCGACGGTCGCATCCATCGCGTCACGATTTTCGAAAGAAGCCGAACGTCGGTGCGCAGGCGCAGTATAGAGCCGCACCGACGTTCGGCTTCTTTCGGCTACTAGTGACGCGATGGATGCGACCGTCGGAAGCCTCTCGGAAGACTGTCAATCAAGAAGGAACGCCCGCTCCCGAAGACCCATACCCGGAAGCGACGGAGAAGATGCATCTCGAAAACGGTAAGTACAGCTCATATTTAAAAACAACTAGCCGATTCCCCTAGACAAAACGAGCATCCATCTAGCATCCATCTAAGGGGAAAAATTGTTTTATGGGTGAACTCCCGCTTTAATATTTTTTTGCACAGAGTATTTTCCTTCCTACAGCACTTGTAATCCAGGATATTCTGAATCGGCTACAAAGGCTATGAATGTGGTTTTCAGTAGCACATGGAGCTCATTGCCCTGAAGAGATTATCCATCCCAAATCACCTTTCCAGATAGCTTACTCAGTCACAACTCACATGAAAGAAGATCTGGCGATGTTTATTCGTCGTATGATCCGTAGAATGCAAGTTACAACAGGTAAAAGAACGATTCTTCCATGCAGGTATAGAGAATAGACACAGGTCAGATGAATTACAGCATTAAAATGACTGATACAGCAAAGAGGGGGAGGAGACTGAGCAGCATGCAAACTAAGGAATGCCACAAGAGACACACTAGATAGGCATTAAAGCGACAGTACATAATAAAAATAATATCATGTAACATGACACTCCCCGCCTGAAATCTTTAGATTTCAAAGTCTATTACATATATAAAGATAAGTCCAACTTGAACCTGTAGGGGAAGAAACGTTAAAGGTAAAACTGGTGTGTAAACCATAGATACGAGATACCCGCAAACACAAGAAGGTATGCAGTAAATGAACAATGAAACATGACGTTCAAAAAACAGATGGCTTGAGTCCTGCAGTCTATCGTTTATAATCGTGGGACTTCAACAGTAGCACAGTCAATAGTGATAGTGATATTCTCCCCGCCATAGCAGGTATAGCCGGTTCTCCTGCCTAAGTCACTCACTTGGGAGAAGAAGCACCAATTCCGTGATTGGTCGTGAGAAAGTCCGAGCAGAACCTCCTTTAGTTATCTTAATTTCAACCTTTCGAACCTTTCCGTCATCGCTGGGCATTACGCTTGTTACAAGACCCATAGGCCACTCATTGCGACAGACTTCTCTATCTTTCAGAAGAACAAGGTCTCCTACTTTGAGGTTAGGCTTGGGTGTTTGCCATTTGGAACGGCTTTGAAGGGTATGCAGGTACTCCTTTCTCCAGCGGTGCCAAAACACATTGGCTAGGTGTTGCACCCGTTTCCATTGACGCCTATAGATATCCTTCGGGTCAATCTCGGCAGAAGATATCACGGTAGTTCCAACCTTCTGAGTAAGGAGTGTGGCTGGGGTAAGGATCCTTTAGGGAAGGAAACTTTGCGTCCCAGGTGTGGACGTGCAGACTCAAATCCCAGCTCTGAAAAATGTGTGTATATTGGAAAGTATATTGTCAATTGTATATTTTTCTTCTTGTACAGGATTCTTTTTTTTTATTTTGGACCCACCTGCTGACAAACACTGCAGAGAATGGGCAGATAGATAGCAGGGTTGTGTATGTTGTATGTCTTAGGCCATTTTAAGGATTTGTATTACCATGTGTGATTTCTGTCCTTCCTTCTTTTCCCTCTTTTCTATTTTTTTTAGCAGGAATCAGGTCAGCATTCGGGCTTGAATGCTTTCGGACACTGGGGACAGTGTCATTTCAGGGGGGGGGGAGTATGTAGCGCCCCCCCCTACTTTCAGTATGGGCACTACACTAAAGTTAGTGGGGAATGGGAGAGTTACCCTGCTCCCATTCACTAATTGTTTAAATTTCTGGGACTTCTGTCATTCCAGAAATGTCCGCTGGGTCAGTCTGTGGTCCAGGGATGCAATATCATTCCTGGCCAGCAGTTGGCGCCAGGGGGGATTCTGGCAGATAAAGTTTTCCCCAGCAGCCAATTGGAGAAGTTTCTTCCTCGCAAGGCATGCTGGGGAGGAGTATATCTGTGACAGGTGTCATGTGTTCTAAAATCTTTGCGGGGTCCCGTTCCAGGTGCGGCATCCACCTTCAGGGTGCGCGCATCCATGGACCCCGCCAGCATGGCCCACCTGGCCAGAGTTGCAGTCTACGAAAACCCTCATCCGGAGGTACAAGGGGAACCCAGTGACTTGCTGGCTTCCCGGTTCTATTGAAGGGATCCCAGGCTGGGGGAGTCGGTTTGAGGGGGACTCGGAGGCAGGTCGTCCAACAGAGCCTGGACAAACCAATTGGGGATCCGGTGACCAGAGTGCTGACAGGTATGTTGCTGTCATCTGGTGACCAATGCAGAAATCTACTGAGAGGATTGCTCTATTCATTTACCTAGCTCAGTTATTGTCCTTGGCCCGTGAGACAGGCCCGCATCCTCCCAGAAATCCTAAGTGACACATTGGCTGCCAGACTTGTGTAAAAGGAGTCTGTCCGGGGGCACTTTACCCACTCAGATGGAGTGGCGACGTGTTACAAATGGTACTATACAGAGCAGTACTGACTGCTCCATTTAGCATCCAGGCCTGATACTGCAAAGTTCTCTCCTCCCTTTCTTCATCAACCTTGACCTTCCTAACTGATGTTGATGTTGGCCATGTTGGGCCTGGAAAATAAAGCATTGAGAAAACCTTTATTCACTGTCTGGACTTTCGCTCACTGCTTTTGTTCTCACTATTGCACCCTTAGACCCCGTACACACGACCGGATCTGTCCGCTGGGATTTATCCGCAGATCAGTTCCAGCAGACAAATCCGGTCGTGTGTACGGCCTAGCGGACATTTTTCGGCGGACATTTGTCCAGCCGACCGTTTTTCACCGGACACGTCCGACCGTCCGCCATCCTTCGCATGCGTCGTACTGATTCGACGCATGCGTGGAAGCTTTGAACTTCCAGGGCCGCCCACGTCGTCGCGTCATCGTCGAGGCGACGGCGCGGCCATGCCCGCGTATTGTGGTGGTGTGTACAACCATCAGACAGAAATCTCCGGGCGGACATGTCCGCTGAAAATGGTCCGGCGGACCGTTTTCAGCAGATTATCCGCCCGTGTGTACGGGGCCTTAGACAACGCCAGGGTAACTTAGCAGGCCGGTCCCAATGCAAATCAGCGGCTCCTTCGGGGGTGAGCGCTACAGAACATTTAGCTGTTCAAGTATAGTAAGCCGCTTGGAGGGGAGGTAATTAAAGGCCAAGATAGTGAAAATTCTAATGGTTGATCATCTGTCACATTGGGGTTGATTTACTAAAACTTGAGAGTGCAAAATCTGGTGTAGCTGTGCATGGTAGCCAATCAGGTTCTAACTTCAGCTTGTTCAAATAAACTTTGACAATAAAACCTGGAAGCTGATTGGCTTCTATGCAGAGCTGCCCCAGATTTTGCACTCCAGTTTTAGTAAATCAACTTCATTGCTACAGTAATAACACAAATATGACTTCTGCATTGACTCACACATTCAAATGACTTTGTTGTTCCCCAAATTTGGATTAGTCGTTATTCCAGTTCTTGGTAACATTCACTGTGTCCATAATATGGCAGGTGTTGCTTTAGCTGTCTTTGATGGCTCATCAAGGGAGGCCCGGAGCAAAAGACAGCAAAGACTAGCAGAGGGCCGGGCATGACAGAGTGTCTAGTGACACAGGAAGGGTTAAGCTAAGGGGGTTGGAGGTAGGAAGAGCAGGATTGGTGTAGAGAGGGGCGGGGGAGTTAGAAGTATCAAGTTCAGAGGAGGAGCAGGATTGGCTGCTGGTGTCAGGGGAGTTACCCTATAAAAGGGTGGGGCGGGGCCAGGCGGGCACTTGCAGTCAGGAGAGCAACGAGGAAGCAGCTTTTCCTCCTGCTCTCACACAGACAAGATGGCGTCCGTCGACCTCGTGCTCGCACGCTTGCGGGCCGAGGCAGCTCATCGGGGCACAGACTGGCTGGAGAGGCGCGCTGCAGAATGGGTCGCGGACCAGGCGGGCGGATCGGGAGGATCGGGCGGCGGTGAGTTGACCCCACGCGGGCGGAGGTCGCGGCCTCCGGTCCGCTATTCCCTGGGGCCCTCATCCAGGACTGCAAGGGGGGCCCGGAGCCC